>NC_139624.1:66704486-66879486 GCF_964638095.1 Poromitra crassiceps | reverse complement strand
CATAAAAATGCGTTTTTAGCTGCTGAATAAACAAATAGATAAATACACAAATAAATAAAGTCTGTGTATGTGTGTAGCCTATTATTTTTATGATTAATTGTAATTGTAGGTAATTGAAAACGGTAATGTTTTCCACAGAACTTAAGAAATATGGTGAGAGAGCAGTCAAGCGACTGATTGATATGGCACAGAGAAGGAGACGAATAACGACACAGTGCAACCCCTCATTTGCACCTCGGATGCTCAGCAAGATGCAGTCCTGATGATGACAGCACTCCGTGGATACGGCGGGTTGGAATTCCACACGGCCTGTGAAATACTCATCGAGGAATTCGGAGAAATGTATCCCGACTGGGCGAAGCTGGCAAAGATTGCCAGCACAATTCCAGTCTCCAGTGTCCCTGCAGAGCGTGGATTCTCACTCCAGAACAGAATCAAAACAGCCATGAGAAGCCGCCTCAGCGAAGCAAAAGTCACAAGGCTGATGCGCATCGCAAGTTGTGGAAAGGGTTTGGAGGCCTTCAACTTTGCACATGCAGCGGAGCAGTTCAATGCAGTGAAGTCCCGACGCAAATGAATGCCAAACAAAAACGGGCACAACCGAGCAGCCAGCCACTTTATTAAAACAATTTTTTTTACAAGTGATTCTTCATATATTAGTTTTCAAGTTATTTAATTTCACGTTCTAGAGACATTCTAGGCATGCCAGACAGTGCATGTATTTACTTAGGTGCCCAATAATGCTGCTATATTTGTTTAATTTATTGTTGCTTGCTGAGTTTGCACTTTGCAGTTAGGCCAAAGGCCTTTAGGCTACATTTATGATGAGCAGCAGTAGCTCAAAAACTGTTCAGTTGGAGTTGATTTATGAATAAAATACATTTGTTAGATTATTGTATTATAGCCTTTGTTTTGTGTGTTTTATTGCTGTTTAAATTTCTGAACTAAATTCAAACCTGAACCGAATTAATTAATTAATTAGGAGTGGTGAGGCTCACAGCTCTTTCCCTTTGCACTGCAGGCACAGACCGCGCACTGCGCGCAGACCACGGTCTAATTATTTTGAAACATTAAAACATTTTAAAATGAAGATTTTGTTTGCTAAAAATATGTTATGTATTACAAAAACAAACCTGAACCGAATTAATTAATTAATTAATGAGTGGTGAGGCTCATGGCTCTTTCCCTTTGCACTGCACGCACAGAGCGCGCACTGCGCGCAGACCACGGTCTAATTATTTTGAAACATTAAAACATATTTTAAAATGAAGATTTTGTTTGCTAAAAATATGTTATGTATTACAAAAATGATTAGGCTACATCGATTTTTTTTCCAATAAATTTTGACTGGGCCGGTAAATATTCCATAAAGCCGGAATTCGGGAATCTTGCTGCATGGGCCGGCCAGCAAAAACCCTAGCGGAATCCCTGGTGCATAGACCTATGTTCAGACTCAGAGTGCAGACAGTTCCCGACATTTTGCATTGTGCAAGGACACTCAGGTTTAATACTGCCTTCATGTCACCACTGCTGTGAAATAAATCTTTAACTTGATTTTGAAACAGTAGTGTTTAGTTTCTTGTGTTGTTATTTAGCTTTTCAGAGGCTATTGCATGGTTAAAAAGTGCAGAAATAGGCATGGCGGGTATATAACCTAATGTTTTACTATAAAGAAATATCAGCCCCCTCCCCAGTTATAACTGCACCCTCAGTCATGTCATCCCCCCGCGTGGAGGCATAACGTTACGTGGACAGCTGTGGAGTGGAGAGAGAGAGAGAAAGAGAGAGAGAAGAGGAAACTAGTTAAAGTATCCTAAAGCAGTACAATAAAAGATTCGTTTTTACAGTTGGTTTAGGCTACGTTTCAGCACCCCTGCGATGGACAGCGGCATCAGCCTGCCTGGGAAAGGATGTTCTTGAGTGCAAGGAGAGATGCGATGCGATGTCTGTGGAATATTGGGTGGTCGAGGGTAGGTCGGACTAGCGTGAGGTCGGAACAGCAGGAGGTCGGAATAGAGGGAGGTCGAACCAGCGGGAGGTCGGAACAGCGACATGGAACCGGGGGGGGACCCATTTGCTGGCAGCAAATGTGTGTTTTTTTATTAGTTTTTTTTTTCTTGCATTGTCAAGAAGCATGCCATGATATCGGAGTTATAATCAAACTTAACAAAATATGAATGTGCATGTGTGACCATTGGCCTACTAATTTGTGTAATTTTACTGCAATCTTGAAAGATTAAATTGGGTGCACTCTGATGTAATTACTTAAGCTCTCAACTGTATTTCTCCACAGATCATGCAGAAAGAACAAGCCTCAGGTATGTATGCTCTCAAATATACATGGTACAGCAATCCAATAGGGTACTTGCAGTACAACTACAACCAACCATGCATTATTTCACAGGGGGGAAGAGAAGAATAATTCCAAAAAAGGACCCCAGCTATGAGTACAGTGAGTCATTTTTTTATTATTTAGGCAGGCATTTATATAAACATAGGATAGTATTATTGATTAATGTGATCTATTCAATGTTTGTCTGTCCTAGACCTATCTGAAGAAAACATGAAAAAGATGGAAAAAAGAAGTAAGTTGAATACTACTGTATTAGGGGCTGCATTCCATTTACTGTAATTGCTTGTTCAGACTGGAGAACTATTGTGTATTTTCTTTTCTTAAGGAAAACTATCAGCTTTCCCAAATCCTCCCAGAAAGCATTTGTTGAGCATGAAGCCAAAGGTATGCATTTAAATCCAGTTCTACTGTAGGTAACCAGGACTGAACATTTAGCACGAGTAATAAGTCTTAACTCATCATTGTAGCTATTTGTTTTTGGCATACCATTGTCCTCACACCATGACATGAGTATCGGTGATCTTATCTATGATCATGTTTATCCCAGATTTGCTAAATCAAATCAAACGGGGTCAGGCAAGGGGACACAGACTAAGTTGATCATATAGGCCGTGTCACTCGGGGCGATTTCATTGTATGTTATTGCATCACAATTGGTAACCTTTCTATTTCAGGGTATGTATCACTTGGAACAATTGTCCTGCACTGTAGTGTCGAAGTTATTCCTATTGCAGGGAGAGATGAGTGTTGCTGAATGTGTTGGTTACTGCCAGACAGTTATTCCTGTTTGAGACTAAACTTGTCTTCCAGACTCTTCAAAAGCTGGGGCTTCAATAAAGAAAAAGGCATCCAGGGGGCCAGTACCAAAGACCAACCCAGGTAAGTAACTCTTTTGACAGTTTGTTAGTGTTACTCTGATTGCAGCGTCATGACACTATTATTTGAAATTAAGGGTTGTGCAGATTGTGAGTTATTTGAGATCTCGCTCTGAAAATTGACACTTCCTCGATATATTCAAGTGATTGAGACCAGCGAGGAAGAGCCAGATGAAGAGGACCCACCCTTGTCTCTTGAGAAAGGTAAAAATGTCAGTAAAAAAATCAGTTTGGAATGATGTTACACTGTGTAGAAGTTATTCCTATTGCAGGGAGAGTTGAGTGTTGCTGAATGTGTTGGTTAGTGCCAGACAGTTATTCCTGTTTGAGACTAAACTTGTCTTCCAGACTCTTCAAAAGCTGGGGCTTCAATGATGAAAAAGGCATCCAGGGGGCCAGTACCAAAGACCAAGCCAGGTAAGTAACTCTTTTGACAGTTTGTTAGTGTTACTCTGATTGCAGCGTCATGACACTATTATTTAAAGTTAAAGGAACACTCCGCCCATTTTCAACCAGCTTTGTATCATTAGAACATCAGTAGTATATCAGCAAACTGTAAACGGTTTTGAAGTCTGCAATTTACTTTGACAGTTATTGCGTGTTAAAGTGTGGACCGGTGACATCACTGGTCCACACTAACTCAAATTAATAACTCGTTAACTCAAATCAACTCTCAATAACTGTCAAACTAGATGAATGATGAATAGTTTGACAGTTATTGAGAGTTGATTTGAGTTAATGCGTTATTAATTTGAGTTAGTGTGGACCAGTGATGTCACTGGTCCACACTTTAACACTCAATAACTGTCAAATTAAATGACAGACTTCAAAACAGTTTACAGTTTTCTGATATACTACTGATGTTCTAATGATACAAAGCTGGTTGAAAATGGGCGGAGTGTTCCTTTAAGGGTTGTGCAGATTATGACTTGAGTTATTTGATATCTCGCTCAGAAAATTGAGACTTTCTCTATATATTCAAGTGATTGAGACCAGCGAGGAAGAGCCAGATGAAGAGGACCCACCCTTGTCTCTTGAGAAAGGTAAAAATGTCATTAAAAAAATCTGTTTGGAATGATGTTACACTGTAGTGTAGAAGTTATTCCTATTGCAGGGAGAGATGAGTGTTGCTGAATGTGTTGGTTAGTGCCAGACCGTTATTCCTGTTTGAGACTAAACTTGTCTTCCAGACTCTTCAAAAGCTGGGGCTTCAATGAAGGAAAAGGCATCCAGGGGCCCAGTACCAAAGACCAACCCAGGTAAGTAACTTGTGAACAGAGGTGGTGGTGTGCTCTGAGGATTGTTCATGGTGTCTCAAGGAAAATGAACGTAGGTGCTCTTGAAGAAAGGGTTCATCATATTGGAGCAAAAGGCAGGCTTCAGGCACTCGTACGTGGAGCAAGGAAAACTAGTTAATTTAAAGTTAAAAAGCCTTTATTATTGCATTACTTTACATGTTTAACAATTAAAAAACCGACCGGTTTCGACCCACAAGGTCTTCATCAGGGTTACAAAGATACCCTGATGAAGACCTTGTCGGTCGAAACCGGTCGGTTTTTTAATTGTTAATTGTTCTACAGGTAAAGTCATGCAATAATAAAGGCTTTTTAACTTTAAATTAACTAGTTTTCCTTGCTCCACGTACGAGTGCCTGAAGCCTGCCTTTTGCTCCAACCAGGTAAGTAACTCTTTTGACAGATTGTTAGTGTTACTCTGATTGCAGCGTCATGACACTATTATTTAAAATTAAGGGTTGTGCAGATAATGACTTGAGTTATTTGAGATCTCGCTCTGAAAATTGACACTTTCTCTATATATTCAAGTGATTGAGACCAGCGAGGAAGAGCCAGATGAAGAGGACCCACCCTTGGTTCTTAAGAAAGGTAAGATTATGTCAAGTTATTCCTATTGCATTGAGAGTTGAGTGTTGTTGAATGCTTTGGTTACTAGGGATGTCCGATATTATCGGCCTACCGATATTATCGGCCGATATTTGCATAAAAAAATCGATATCGGAAAATATCGGTATCGGTTTTCATGCCGATATATATATTTTTTTAATACAGGGGGAGTCTCACTGAGAGCAATGCTCTCTTTTTCAGGAGTGCCCTGTTCACATTCACACACACATTCATACCTGGAAGCTGACCAGTACAACCACAGTCTGATCTGTTGGCCACTGAGCAGCTCCACTGGAGCGGTTGGGGTTAAGGGCCTTGCTCAAGGGCACCTCAGTGGTGGTAATGAGGGAGGGGCAAGCGCTGCCTTTTCACTTTCCCCACCCAGATTTATCCTGCCGGTCCCGGGGATTGAACCGACGACCTTCTGGTCACAAGCTCGCTTCTCTAACACTTACAACTTTAACACAACATGCATATTATATATTAAACTCTTCAGCTACATTAAGCTACATTATGTAACTTGTTACGTGAAATTTTGGTGGAAAAAAAGCCCGCTTATATCGGTATCGGTTGATATCGGTATCGGAAATTAAGAGTTGGACATTATCGGATATTGGTAAAAAAGCCAATATCGAAGATCCCTAGTTACTGCCATTCATGTTTAACCTGTCTTTCCAGACATTTCAAAAGCTATGGCTTCAATGAAGAATAAGGCATCCAAGGGGGTGGAGCCACTGCCAGCTATAAATACCACTCTATGTAAGCATTACTTGCGGTTAGGGTTGGGTACCGTTCACATATGAATCGATACCGGTACGGTACCGGTACCTGGAATTCGGTACGGTACCAAAAACGGTACCTTTTTCGATACTTTTTTGAGTAAAAAAAAAAAATTTTGCTACAACAAAAATGTACAGTTTCTAAAACAAATAAGTCCAAACTTCTCAATTTCAACATTGTTCTTTATTTAGATTTTTTTTTGTTTAGCAGCAGCACCCAACAAAATAAAACCCCTCCCTCCCTCCCTCCCTCCCTCCCTCTTCCCTCCCAAACCAAGAGTTTACTTGTGCAAGGTAATGGTCTGCTCCATCCATCAGCGGCCACTGCAATATGGTCAACTGCCCTGAGTTCCTCCTTCACATTCTTCTTCTCAACACGACACCAAGCTGGAATAAGTATGTTTGTGAGAAGGTCTCTGGAGGGAGGGGAGTATTTTGGGTTCAGGGTCCCTGTCATCTCCCTATATATAGACAATAAAAATAACTATTGTTAGTAACTTAGCTTACTCTATGAATATCACACACACACACACACATTATCACCCATTTATACATAAATAAATAATTTACCTGAACCATGGAGACTCCACCGTTGCGAAGGGCAACATGCCTTTTACAATGAAGGCAGTCACTGGCCCTGTGGCACTCATTTACTTTCTGCCGGGGTAAAGCTGCTTTCTTCGCCAGGGTGAAGGGTGTCTCCTGTGCGACTCTCACACGGTGGCCTAGCAAAGAAAGCAAGAGTGTAACGTTGAATAACACGTCTCACGGTGACACGAACTGAGGATAATAATAACGTTAGCAACGCTAGTTACGCTACTAAACATGCTAAGCTATAAGCTACAACTATCCAGCTAACGTTAGCTAATTAAATGACGTTACCTGATGTTGAAGAAGTCGACGCCTCACTTGCGACACTTGAAGTTTCGTCGTCGTCGCTGTCCGTTTCAGCTAACGAAGCAGAGGAGCTGCTGGCTGTAGGTGCTTTGCTGCTGGTGGGGCTGCAGCGTCCACCCTCAGGCTATCGAACACTTTACAGTCTTCCGCATTTAAAAAGATTTTATGCTTGACCAAGTGTTTCCTCAAGTTAGAGGTGTTCCCCTGGCCAGCTTTGCACTTCGCATCGCAAATGTTACAGCGAGCGTTGTCTGAGTCTATCTTTGTGAAGTGTAGCCAGTGCCACACTTTGGACCGCAAGCGAGAGGCCATCTTCTTCTCTTCAGCTTGTTTTGGCAGTGACGTGATGACATAACCCACCCTCGTGTGTGTTGCCTTCAAGTTTGCGTCGGAATTTCTATCTCGCTCGCTGTCTTTGTATCACTGAGATGCGTTCAAGTACCGACATTTTTAAATTATAATAGAAAAAAAAAAGTACCGAAATGAGGTACCGTTTCATGTCATGTGAACTGATACTCGGTAGTACCGCCCACTTTCGGTCGGTGCCTGTAAAAGTACCGAGTTCGGTACCCATCCCTACTTGCGGTCCACATAGTTAACTAACCGAGATAACTGTGGAAGTGATTGTAGATGGATGTTCATGGCTGCCATGTGAGAAAAGTCCAAGTGTAAGCATCACTGTGGCAGTGTACATTTGTTCTCAATAAAAATAGCTTGTTTCATTACACTGTACATTCTGCTTCAACTATAGTGAGGAGATCCCCTAGGAAGAAGCAGAACCTGCAGCCAGCTGCCATTATCCCTATGAAGACCCCTGCCAAGAAGCTGTCAAAGATGGCAGGTAAGCATCCATATTTGCAGCAGCGCACTTTAATTTTTAACCATATTGTCTATAGGGCTGTGACAGCACTGAATTTTGTTACCATGATGGAACACTAGCGCCCCCCTGCCGTTTGGCCTTTTACCACCAAGCCCAGACACTGCAACATTTTGCTGTTTATCAATATTTTATTTAGTATTAAGTATGCCTATTCTAAGATTTTAAAATCTTCCTGGCTTAAAGGGAACCTTTTGTCAGTATAAAAATCAACTTGTAATAATGGCTTCAGCACTAGTGTTGGAAGTTATCTCTATAGCAGGAAGGGCTGAGTGTTGCCGAAGTCATTGGTTGGTTACTGCCATAAAGCTATTCCTGTTTGAGACACAACTACTGTCTTTCCAGATACCTCCAAGGCTGGGCCTTTGATGATGCAGAAGGCATCAAATTGGCCAGCACCAAAGGGGTCCTCAGGTAAACTCTTTGACAGTTTGGTAGTGTCTGATTAAAGCATCATAAAACTATCTACATATAAAGGTTGTGAGCAAGTGAGTCATTTCAAATAGAGGAGTAACGGAAGGAACCCCCCTATTCTTACAGAAGCAAGGGGTATGTCGACTGAGAGCAGTGACCTGGAGTTTGAGCCAGTTGCTCCAGTCCCCCAGGGCATCCCATGTAAGTGCCAGATTATGGCCTCATTCATTTACGATTCGCCCAAATAAAGGGAACATTTCAGGAATGTCATTGGGCAGCTTTCAATAGAAGGGTACTTTTTTTGTCCCTATACTGTGGCCATGATGGTCAGCATGCTGAAATACTACTGTGCATGTACTTGGGGTCCACATAGTTAACATAAGCTAATTCTGTGGAAGTGATTGTAGATGGACATTCATGGCTGCCATGTGAGAAAAGTCCAAGTGTAAGCGTCACTCTGGAAGTATGGCTCATGCGGCAGTGTACATTTTTTCTCAATAAAAATACCTTCAGTTTCATTACACTGTACATTATGCTTCAACTATAGTGAGGAGATCCCCTAGGAAGAAGCAGAACCTGCAGCCAGCTGCCAATATCCCGATGAAGACCCCTGCCAAGAAGCTGTCAAAGATGGCAGGTAAGCATCCATATTTGCATCAGAATAACTATTGAACCCGAGGGGGAAATTGAGTCCTGCTCTGCTAGCGTGCAGCAGTGCACTTACATTTTTCACCACATTGTCTATAGGGTTGTGACAGCAGTTTTATTACCACGGTGAAACACTGCACCCCCCCCCCCCCCCCCCCCCCCCCCCCCGGTTTACCAGCAACCCCAGACGCAGCAACATTTTATGTTTATAAATATTCTATTTAGTATTCTAGTATGCTATTGATATATCTATCAATAGTAGTAGTTCGGGCGGCTGTGGCTCAGGAGGTAGAGCGGGTCATCCACCAATCAGAAAGTCGGTGGTTTGATCCCCGGCTCCTCCAGCCCTCATGTCGAAGTGTCCTTGTGCAAGACACTAAACCCCAAATTGCTCCCGATGGCTGTGCCAGCTGGCCGCCTTCGGTGTGTGAATGGGTGAATGTAGGCACATTGTAAAGCGCTTTTGATAAAAGCGCTATATAAATGCAGTCCATTTACCATTTAGATTCTGTGGTTGAGATTTAAAAATGGAATTTATCAAAAAATATATCAAAAACTGAGTCAGTTTTTGAAATATTTAGGCTTTAAAGGCTTGTGTTTTCAGAAAGAAAGAAAACAATCTTTGTACCATGTTCTCCCTGCAAAACACCCACAACTAAGGGCTAATATAACTTAGATTTTTTTTTTTATATTTATTCATCAGTCCCTTTTTGCTATATTTTATTTCATGTTAATAGTGTACATTAAGATGCAGTGATGACATAATGAGCTCTACCCCGCGGAAAGTGTCAGATGACCACAGTAATGCTGTAACCCTCACAGCCATAATTGTCTATATTGTGAGTAATTGCAAAACTTATTTGTTGTTCTACTCCCCTCCCCCACACTTTCCAAACCAAAAGGACGGACCTTCCCAATGTCAGAGGAAAGTAAGTATAACCATGCATAGACAATGAGGTTAATGATTATATTGTACACAGTACAACGGAGTAGTATTGCTGTAATGGTGATTTATATTTTGATATCAGAATTTCAGCGGAAAGTCTGCTGGACCTTGAGGACCTGCTCAAGGAGATCAGGGGCAAGAATGCAGCGCCCTTCTCACTCCCTCGGATGGACTCCATCCGGGAGTTCCTGGAATTGGAGGCCAAACTGCAAGACGAGCCAGGACACAAGGAAATGCTGGTATTGTCATTTGTGTCCTTAAATTAATATTTCAATATATCTGCAGTGCCACTAGAATTGTCTGTATTGTTAATGGTGTATTTAATAGGTCCGATCAACTGACATTCAACATTGCTATCCACAGATTGCTTATCTGACGAGAGTGGGAGGGAAAGTCCTGAGGGACTGCCTCACCAACATATTGGATCGGTATGTGCAACTCTTTTAACACATTAAATACTGAAGTTCAAATATGCAAACTCAATAATACATCATGAAAACTATAACTTTTCCGTCGGTTACCCAGATCTCGTGGTGGTCATCCTATTGTTTCCCTCCGGTTATGTGTTTTTATTGGATATCTTTATGCTGTTTCAGCTTGTTCACAAACAGCCTCATGGCAGGGATGAATATGAGGGGGACGGGGACCAAGATGGCCTTCAGCCCTACAACCCTGTTCTCTGCTGTCTCAGGTAATTACAATGATATTGATTGGCTCTTTAGCTAAAAGTTAGTTTTTGAAGTTCTGACAACATATTCCTCCTTTTCAATTACAGAAGCTGTGAAACGGTGGGACAGCTCGGCAACCGACCACGCAATCAGCCAAATCGTCGGGGACTACCTCAAACATGCCCCTGGGAGGTCTGGTGGTGGAGGGTATAATAGAATGAGTGCTGCCAATAACGCTGCTTATGATACCTCATAGTGTAGTTGTTTCAGTCATGTTTCTTCTTTTTTCTCACTGGTTCATGTGTGGATAAAAAATGTGAAATATCCTGTTTACATTATGTTTATATCTGAAAGTTATTCTTTCTAATCTTAAAGGCACTGTGTGTAAGATTCTGCACTATTAAATATCCCCAAACCAATAACTTGTATATATAGAGGAGGTATAGTGATTTATTTCTGTGTTTACAACTAAGCCACGCCCCCTCCCTGTGTTGTGATGGCCCTCTGTCCTTCCCCTCTAACATCCCGAATCAGTTTACATAGAAACCCCTCCCCCGAGAAGCCGACCTAGTGAGCCCCTCCCAGCCCACAGCCCAAAACAGAATTTTGTAGACCAAGATGGCGGAACCCTGATGCGGGCATTCCTGACTTTTACATTCCGTGATCCACCTTATATATGCGGTTTCATACTTTAGCCAAATCGCCGCCGAAAAGAAATATCTCAGACCAGAGTCAACCTTGCCGGTCTGGCTTTCACTAGATGGAGAGCCCTACGAGCAGCTATATCTGGCCTGCAAAGTGACTCGGAGCTGCCGTGTTCTCCTGTACACAGTGGTAAGTAACGTTATCGCGTTTGCATGTCCCATTTCAGTAACGTTACGCATGATAGCGAAATGTACAAGTTGTTATCGATATTGTGAATTTGTTCTGTGAATGTTGTAATCACTTGGCTAACTGTTGCTTTTCACGGCTATTCAAATGACTTTACACTGCTAGTGTAGTGTGTACGGACGACAAGCTAATCAAATCCTGTTAGCTTGTCGTCCGTGTATAACTTATACACAGACATTCTGGTGACAAGCTGACATGAATGACATAACGTTACTTCCCATTACAAATTTCGCATGCATTTTCTGTTTATAATTACGTCCAGTTGCTGTCACTATGACGCAGAACGGTATAGTAATGTGTAAACACTTAGAAAGGCCATGGAGAAAAGCTAGCTTCGCTAATGTTAGCAGTTTGTTGTTATCTCACTAAGCAACGTTACATTAGAAAATAGCTGTAACACCGTCCAAACAAATCAAGGTTTGGTAAAAGTATCTAATTCATGACAATGTGGAGGAACCCTGCCTTGATATCTACCAGCTACAAAATAGATGATTCAAATTAATACTAAACACGTTTCCATTTGTCTGATTTTCAAGGTGCCAGTCATCTAGTCATCCAGAAGATGACAAGATAGAAAACAAGTGGACCCACCATTATGATATTTGAGATGGAGAAATTGTGCTTTTATAGCAAACCTGTATAATACATGTTCTATCATCTTTGATGTTTAGATGTTTGCTGTCTGCAATCTTCTGTACACCAATAAAGTTGATATGACTTCATCCATGTCTCTTGGCCACTATTCTCCATTGTAACATTAGATTTGCCTAAAGCTGAGTGTGTCTAGCTACAGTAGCCTAGTGCCTACCAGTATTTGTGTTTCTGTGTATATATAGCCTACTTTATATAATAGACAGTGTATGTGATGTTTCTCAGTACATTGATTTCACAACTTCGTTTATCAGAAAAAATACTTTATTTGCAAAACTAAAATATGGGCTACACCAGGATGACGTGACCAGTTCCATCAGCTATGCGGTTCTTCAGGATGTCGACAAGATCTGCTATCGTCCTACAGCCGACCTTCCTCTCTGCGACCCTGTCTCCTCTTTGTCCCACTGGTGCTAGCCTGGGCTTCAGGCATACAGCTTGGTTTGCCTGCCTATAAAATACAGCAGTGATTCAAGCGTTTGAAATTAGTTTGAACAACTCTAACAATGAGAAAATACTATCGTTGCACTATGAATACATTTTGGCCATGTCTTGGTATTAGCAGACGAACAAAAACACAGGCTAAGCTACTCACTGTTGACAGACAGCTGTGGTTAGCTAGCGATGTCCCCAACATTGAATTGAAATCATCCTAATTTAGCTATGTCAACCTGGTTTTAGACAACGTTTTGCCTAACTGTACTTAGCAATAGGGCAGGCTATGCAAAAGGTTAGGTTACAATGTAACCTTTTCAAAATCCATGTAACCATTACATGGATTTTGATCGGTTAGCAGATTATACAAATAAGTCTTACCAAGCGGACTATTGTCAATATCCTAAAGGTTTATGACTATCATGTGAAATTTGTCATTACTCAAGCCAAATACATAGCCGAGATGCATTCGTGCTTGTTTTATGTACTTACGTCTGCAGTAGGTAGGCTATGCACAAAATAGTTGTTTATATCTCCGTTGCTTGGGAGGGAGGGAGGGAGGGAGGGAGGTGGGGGAACCAGGAAGTGCTGTGCGCTGGTGGGTGGGATCGAGATTGTTTGGGTAAACAAGTTTTGTTATGGTTTGAAATGGCGACATCTAGTGGACAAAAAAATCACACACAGTGCCTTTAAAGTAATTCTTTATACTATTTTTTTTTCCCTCACTGTTCATGGATGAAGGATATAGTATGTGAACTATCCCTTTATTTGTTTTAAATGTTTGTTGGTAAACTAATTGTTTGTAATACTTTTAGATATATTCCTCTGGTGCATGGGTGGAGGAAAATCTTCAAATTCAAAAAGTTAAAGTTTTATTAATGTTAAACTTTTTATAAAAGTGAAAGTTTTATAAAATACATCCCTTTTAAAGGTGTTCATGTTTGACTAAAGTTGAAAATGTTTATGGAAAATTTGTATTAATGTTCAAGTTTGATTAAATACATATTTTCACAATCTACTGCTGTACTGCTAAATTGAGTCTAAATGAGCATTAAGTTGTCTAGTTGAGATATTTATTGGTTGTATTTTTACACGATGCTACTTTTGGCAAAATTCTAAAGTTAATAGTTAACTTTTTCCACCTTGGTCTCAGAGCAAGAAGATTGTCATAACGTTGTGATGACGTCTTTCAGTAACGTTCAGGACTAGGCCAGATCACAGGGTGTTTTGGGGATGATTTAGACGTCTTCGCCAGGACGTCATCTTGCCGACTTTTTAATGACCCTAACTGGCCACAGAACTGGGCTGTTTTAGGTCATTGAAAAGTCGTCTAGATGACGTCCTGGCGTAGACGTCTAAATCATCCCCAAATCACCCTGTGATCTGGCCTAGTCCTGAACGTCACTGAAAGACGTCATCATAACGTTATCATGACGTAATTTTGCTTGCTGGGAGGCTACTACACAACATGACTACAGTAATGTATAGTAACGTTTTGACAGCTAGCCTACACTATAGGCTACACAACATGACTACAGTAATGTATAGTAACGTTTTGACAGCTAGCCTACACTATAGGCTACACAACATGACTACAGTAATGTATAGTAACGTTTTGACAGCTAGCCTACACTATAGGCTACACAACATGACTACAGTAATGTATAGTAACGTTTTGACAGCTAGCCTACACTATAGGCTACTACACAACATGACTACAGTAATGTATAGTAACGTTTTGACAGCTAGCCTCCACTATAGGCTACACAACATGACTACAGTAATGTATAGTAACGTTTTGACAGCTAGCCTACACTATAGGCTACACAACATGACTACAGTAATGTATAGTAACGTTTTGACAGCTAGCCTACACTATAGGCTACACAACATGACTACAGTAATGTATAGTAACGTTTTGACAGCTAGCCTACACTATAGGCTACACAACATGACTACAGTAATGTATAGTAACGTTTTGACAGCTAGCCTACACTATAGGCTACACAACATGACTACAGTAATGTATAGTAACGTTTTGACAGCTAGCCTACACTATAGGCTACACAACATGACTACAGTAATGTATAGTAACGTTTTGACAGCTAGCCTACACTATAGGCTACTACACAACATGACTACAGTAATGTATAGTAACGTTTTGACAGCTAGCCTACACTATAGGCTACACAACATGACTACAGTAATGTATAGTAACGTTTTGACAGCTAGCCTACACTATAAGCTACACAACATGACTACAGTAATGTATAGTAACGTTTTGACAGCTAGCCTACACTATAGGCTACTACACAACATGACTACAGTAATGTATAGTAACGTTTTGACAGCTAGCCTACACTATAGGCTACACAACATGACTACAGTAATGTATAGTAACGTTTTGACTGCTAGCCTACACTATAGGCTACACAACATGACTACAGTAATGTATAGTAACGTTTTGACAGCTAGCCTACACTATAGGCTACACAACATGACTACAGTAATGTATAGTAACGTTTTGACAGCTAGCCTACACTATAGGCTACACAACATAACTAGGCCTATGTATGAATAAGACAGTAACGTTTTGACAGACAGCTACGAGTCAACTTTGATCTCCCCGCTGCCGAAGCTTTCATGTCCCGCGCCCCGCAAATTGACGGCTACAGTTCTTGTGTTACGTTCCAAAAGTGAGTTGACAGTTGTTCAACAGAGGCCAATTGTACTCTCAACATGTTGGCAGATGATTTTCATGAGATTAAGATTATTAATTCGACAGACTTACCTTGAGAGTAGCTCGTAGCTCTGGGAAAGCAATCACTGATGTGTCTTCAGTCAAGCGTAGCAGAATTTACTTCCAGGACTTCCTCTCGTTGCTTTTCAAAATAAACGTAGGCTTGTGACCACCAAAAAGTATGTTCTTGCAAGAAGAGATACAAAAGTTGTCACAAAGACTGTAAAATCAAATTGAAACTGACATGGCGTAGCGCTCTAATCTTTTATTTAGGCTACATACGGAAGTTAAGTGTGTTTACTCTCTGGAGCCCCGTTGTTAACGAATATAAGACTTCCTGTTGCCGGAGCTATTGAATAGAAGAGTTCCGGTTTGGACGTTCAGCCTTCAGAGTAAAAGCGGCGTAATACATGTTTTTAAAAGGCATAGACAAATGGTTAGTTTGCAGATTAAAACAATAAACAAAGCATCTAAACGAAGGTATACTATACAAATTATGTTTCCGTTTGACACCAATTGTTTTAATAACATTGAGAACGGCTTTTCTCAGTAGGCTATGTAGCCTAAATGGATAGTGCACATAGACAGGGGTGCCCAATGTTTTTTTGTTTTTTTTACATAGACTTTAGATGTAGACGTAGTCTACTTTTACATTTTTGAACAGCACAAGATCTAGGTTACCTGTCCACTCACCCACCCCGCTGTAACAGTAAAGCTGATATTTGGAATTTGCACACATAATAATAGTAATAATAGCATTTATAGCTATACCTGAAGTATAAGCAACGAATAAAAAGAAATTGTAAAAAATTAGCTGATGCTGGTAACATTCACACTTACATGATTTATTTGATTTATTTTTATTCATATTAACAGTGCCCAGCCCACATGGGTTTACAACCCACCCAAAGGCATGAATAGTGACATTTCGGGACAACTATTGGAAAGTGGACACCCCCATGTCCAAGGTGTTGGCACAAACGATATATGCACACACTAGGGTAGACCTCCTCTATGACATCACACTCTCAGCTAAGGCCAGTAGGAGTAAAAAAAATATATATATATGGATGGCCATCAAACCCACCCAAAGGCACGAATAGTGACATTGATTGATTGATTTTTATTTGAGAGTTGTTAAAATACAAATAGACCAAGGCCTCACTGGCCACACCATCAGTATCACATTGTCAGAGGAATTAATAAAGTCCAGGACTTATTTCCATTGTGGTCCCCGTATGTAGAAACAAATGGTTAGCACAAACAGGCCCCATTATAAAGAATTACAATAAATAAAAATTTCCAGACAACTATTGGACACTGGACACCCCCGTGTCCAAGGTGTCGGCACAAACGATGTATACACACACTCGGGTAGACCTCCTCTATGACATCACACTGTCAGCTACGACCAGTACGAATAAAGAAAATATGGCGGGCCGTCAAACCCACCCAAAGGCATGAATAGTGACATTTACGGACAACTAGTCCTCCTCTTATATTGCTTTGAAAACACCACATGTAGGTGTCTTTTGTGTTTTAGTTGAATAACATGAGATTTGATTGACAATTTATTTGGTTGTGTACTCCACGTGCAAGGACTACTATTAATGAACGCCATTTTTTTTAAATATGAAAACACATCGTTTATGTCATATAGTACAGTATAGTATGTTTTAACCTGTACGTATGTAAGTGCCCATAGCAAGTGCCTCTTATTGTATTTATGACAAGCTTCAGGGCTTAAAATTCACTTTGCAAACTAGGGGGGAATTCCCCCCTTATGTTCTTCAGATGGGGAGGATTTATAGATTTTGGGTGGGATCTATAGACGGGGAGGATTTTTTCAGGCGATACTATAACAACAAATACCTGCTTCTCCTGTCCAGCACCCCAGGATAGAATCCCACACCAGGTTGTCATTTTTCTCTCTGAATATAACCATTGTGGGAGCGGCATCGCTATCCATTCGAGACATATAATAAGACCCTGACTAGACGTAGTGGTTTGATGTGCAGAAGACAGTCGTTGGGTCCTTGAGGCAAATGTGTAGAGGAAGTTCACCTGAACATATGGAGAAAAAAACGTGTTTGAAAATCCAATACAAACAGGTGTGAAGTTACGGCCTTTTTTGTGTTAGGCCACGCCCATTTTGGGCATCTGCGGCGCCTCCTTGGCGACCCCTTTTGCTCAGATCGTAAAATAGCATGTTAATGCCATCTAGATGAGGCCGAGAAGTTTGCAACCAATTATGTGAATGGACTTGATTTACCGCTATTATATGCTTACACCATAGACCCCGCCCACATTCACCCATGATGACAATAGTCCTTGAGGCAAATTTGTAGAGCACGTTCAGGTGAACATGTGGAAAAAAGTTGCTTGAAAATTGGAGAAACAGCCTGGGAGTTACAAACGGATGTGAAGTTATAGCATATTTTGTGTTAGGCCACGCCCACTTTTCAGATCTGTGGCGCCCCCTTTTGGTCAAATTGCGAAAATAGCATGCCAGAATTGCCAGATGAAGCTGAGAACCGATGATGCGAATGGACTTGATTTACGGCTATTACATGCTTACACCATAGACGCCGCCCACTTTCACAAATGATGAAAACACTTCTGATTTTGTCTAGGACATCCTCCTTGATATATCTGACAAGTTTTGCGATCATTGGACAAACAGGTGTGGAGTTACAGCCTTTTTTATGTTAAGCCACGCCCATTTCTGGCGTTTATGGCGCCCCCTTTTGGTGGAATTGCACCAAATTTGACACACATGGTCTAGGATGGTCTCCGAAGACCTCCTGCAAGTTTCGTGAAGATTCCTTAATCGGTCATGAAGTTATGACAATTTAGCTGTGAGGCCACGCCCTCTCACAACTTTAACGATCAATATCTCCGAAACTAAAGTAGATTTCAAAAATTCCAAATTCAGGATTGTAGAGCTTGCTCCATAGATGCTTCCTGTCGATTCTAGTGGAAATCGGTCCAACGGTCTAGGAGGAGATGCAAAAAATGTGTTTTCCAAACTTTTCCAAATATCTCAAAAACTTTCCAGGCGGACATTGAGGGTCCTTATGGCAAATTTGTAGAGCAGGTCCACCTGAACATCTGGAAAAAAAAAGTTTGAAAATCGGACCAACGGCGTGGAAGTTATTGCCTTTAACGTAAAACCGTCGATTATAGCGCCACCTTCAGGCCGATTCGAAAAATCTTTCTTGAGCAGCTACCTGCCAACAATATCTGTCATTGGGCCAAATGTCAGGTCTCTACCATTTACCAACTCACGGGAATTTGCGTTGGGGCAGATGAACAAGAAGAACGAGAATAATAAACCGGGTGAAAAACAATAGGGTTTCAGCCCCTTCAGGGCTTGAACCCCTAATAATAATAAACCGGGTGAAAAACAATAGGGTTTCAGCCCCTTCAGGGCTTGAACCCCTAATAATAATAATAAACCAGAGGAAAAACAATAGGGTTTCAGCCCCTTCAGGGCTTGAACCCCTAAATATAGCCGCAAGCGGCGATGGGCGGGGTTCAAGCCTTGCGCTGATGACAAAGCTTCTGATTCTGACTAGGACATCCTACTTGATATATCTGACAAGTTTTGCGATCATTGGACAAACAGGTGTGGAGTTACAGCCTTTTTTATGTTAAGCCACGCCCATTTCTGGCGTTTATGGCGCCCCCTTTTGGTCGAATTGCACAAAATTTTACACACATGGTCTAGGATGGTCTCCGAAGACCTCCTGCAAGTTTCGTGAAGATTCCTTAATCGGTCATGAAGTTATGACAATTTAGCTGTGAGGCCACGCCCTCTCACAACTTTAACGATTGATATCTCCGAAACGAAAGGAGATTTTCAAAAATGCAAAAAGCACGGTTGTAGAGCTTGCTCCAAAGATGCTTCCTGGCGATTCTAGTGCAAATCGGTCCAACGGTCTAGGAGGAGATGCAAAAAATGTGTTTTCCAAACTTTTCCAAATATCTCAAAAATTTTCCAGACGGACATTGAGGGTCCTTATGGCAAACTTGTAGAGCAGGTTCACCTGAACATCTGAAAAAAAAAAGTTTGAAAATCGGACCAACGGCGTGGAAGTTAAGGCCTTTAACGTAAAACCATCAATTATAGCGCCACCTTCAGGCCGATTCGAAAATATTTTTTGAGCAGCTACCTGCCAACAATATCTGTCATTGGGCCAAATCTCAGGTCTCTACCATTTACCAACTCACGGGAATTTGCGTCGGGGTAGATGGAAAACGACAACGATAATAATAAATATAGCCGCAAGCGGCGATGGGCGGGGTTCAAGCCTTGCGCAGATGACAAAGCTTCTGATTCTGACTAGGACATCCTCCTTGATATATCTGACAAGTTTAGCGATCATTGGACAAACAGGTGTGGAGTTACAGCCTTTTTTATGTTAAGCCACGCCCATTTCTGGCGTTTATGGCGCCCCCTTTTGGTCGAATTGCACAGAATTCGACACACATGGTCTAGGATGGTCTCCGAAGACCTCCTGCAAGTTTCGTGAAGATTCCTTCATCGGTAATGAAGTTATGATAAGTTAGCTGATAGGCCACGCCCTCTCACAACTTTAACGATCAATATCTCCGAAACGAAAGTAGATTTTCAAAAATGCAAAAAGCAGGATTGTAGAGCTTGCTCCAAAGATGCTTCCTGGCGATTTTGGTGCAAATCGGTCCAACGGTCTAGGAAGAGATGCAAAAAACGTGTTTTCCAAACTTTTCCAAATATCTCAAAAACTTTCCAGGCGGACCTTGAGGAAACTGGGGGGTACTTTGAAGAGCAGGATCACCTGAACATGTGGAAAAAAGTTTTT
Organism: Poromitra crassiceps; assembly: GCF_964638095.1. Classification (NCBI taxonomy): domain Eukaryota; kingdom Metazoa; phylum Chordata; class Actinopteri; order Beryciformes; family Melamphaidae; genus Poromitra; species Poromitra crassiceps. The sequence goes on along the minus strand of NC_139624.1, from coordinate 66,859,567 downwards.
TGAAAATCGGACAAACGGCGTGGAAGTTATGGCCTTTCAAAGTTTGAAATTTTAACCCCTAATTATAGCGCCCCCATCAGGCCGATTCACAAAATATTTCTGGAGCATCTAGTAACCAACAATATATGTCATTGGGCCAAATTTCATGTCTCTACAATATACCAACTCACGGGAATTTGCAATGAGGAAGAGAGGAAAAGAAAAAATAAACCATAATATAGCCGCAAGCGGCGATGGGCGGGGTTCAAGCCTTGCGCAGATGACAAAGCTTCTGATTCTGACTAGGACATCCTCCTTGATACAGCTGACAAGTTTCGCGATTATTGGACAAACAGGTGTGGAGTTACATCCTTTTTATGTTAAGCCACGCCCATTTACGGCGTTTATGGCGCCCCCTTTTGGTGGAATTGCACCAAATTTGACACGCATGGTCTGGGATGGTCTCCGAAGACCTCCTGCAAGTTTCGTGAAGATTCCTTAATCGGTCATGAAGTTATGACAATTTAGCTGTGAGGCCACGCCCCTCTCAACTTTAACGATCAATATCTCAGAAACTAAAGTAGATTTTCAAAAATGCAAAAAGCACGGTTGTAGAGCTTGCTCCAAAGATGCTTCCTGGAGATTCTAGTGCAAATCGGTCAAACGGTCTAGGAGGAGATGTCAAATATGTGTTTTCCAAACTTTTCCAAATATCTCAAAAACTTTCCAGGCGGACATTGAGGGTCCTTATGGCAAATTTGTAGAGCAGGTCCACCTGAACATCTGGAAAAAAAAGTTTGAAAATCGGACCAACGGCGTAAGTTAAGGCCTTTAACGTAAAACCATCGATTATAGCGCCACCTTCAGGCCGATTCGAAAAATATTTTTTGAGCACCTACCAGCCAACAATATCTGTCATTGGGCCAAATGTCAGGTCTCTGCCATTTACCAACTCACGGGAATTTGCGTCGGGGCAGATGGAAAACGACAACGATAATAATAATAATAAACCGGGTGAAAAACAATAGGGTTTCAGCCCCTTCAGGGCTTGAACCCCTAATAAACCGGGTGAAAAACAATAGGGTTTCAGCCCCTTCAGGGCTTGAACCCCTAATAAACCAGCACAAAAACAATAGGGTTTCAGCCCCTTCGGGGCTTGAACCCCTAATAAACCGGCACAAAAACAATAGGGTTTCAGCCCCTTCAGGGCTTGAACCCCTAAATATAGCCGCAAGCGGCAATGGGCGGGATTCAAGCCTTGCGCAGATGACAAAGCTTCTGATTCTGACTAGGACATCCTCCTTGATATATCTGACAAGTTTCGCGATCATTGGACAAACAGGTGTGGAGTTACAGCCTTTTTTATGTTAAGCCACGCCCATTTCTGGCGTTTATGGCGCCCCCTTTTGGTGGAATTGCACAAAATTTGACACGCATGGTCTAGGATGGTCTCCGAAGACCTCCTGCAAGTTTCGTGAAGATTCCTTAATCGGTCATGAAGTTATGACAATTTAGCTGTGAGGCCACGCCCTCTCACAACTTTAACGATTGATATCTCCGAAACGAAAGGAGATTTTCAAAAATGCAAAAAGCACGGTTGTAGAGCTTGCTCCAAAGATGCTTCCTGTCGATTCTAGTGCAAATCGGTCCAACGGTCTAGGAGGAGATGCAAAAAATGTGTTTTCCAAACTTTTCCAAATATCTCAAAAACTTTCCAGACGGACATTGAGGGTCCTTATGGCAAACTTGTAGAGCAGGTCCACCTGAACATCTGGAAAAAAAAAGTTTGAAAATCGGACCAACGGCGTGGAAGTTAAGGCCTTTAACGTAAAACCATCGATTATAGCGCCACCTTCAGGCCGATTCGAAAAATCTTATTTGAGCACCTACCAGCCAACAATATCTGTCATTGGGCCAAATGTCAGGTCTCTACCATTTACCAACTCACGGGAATTTGCGTCGGGGCAGATGAACAAGAAGAAGAACGAGAAGAACGAGAATAATAAACCGGAGGAAAAACAATAGGGTTTCAGCCCCTTCAGGGCTTGAACCCCTAATAAACCGGCACAAAAACAATAAGGTTTCAGCCCCTTCAGGGCTTGAACCCCTAATAAACCGGGTGAAAAACAATAGGGTTTCAGCCCCTTCGGGGCTTGAACCCCTAATAATAATAAATATAGCCGCAAGCGGCTATGCGGGGTCCAAGCATCTGGTGACCTGGGGGATATATGAGACATAATAAACACCAAATAGTGCACATTTATTCAGAGTTAGTATGTGCACAAGTAAACAAAGTTTGGTTGAGATCCGTTGACCTGATGGTTTCCAAGCAGTAGTACTAGTAGTAGTAGTAGTAGTAGTGTTAGTAGTAGTGGGAGTGGTAGCAGTAGTAGCAGCAGTAGTTGTAATTGACCGGTTAATGAGTTGTCGTGTCGGGGTGTGTTTCATTAAAAGTTTAGATAATTATCATTTCAAAACGGATTCAAGTATCCAAAATCCTTTAATAACTTTAGGTCGGGTTAGTCCAAAGATGACCCCGAAAAGTTTTAGTGTGATTTGGCCAAACGGTCTAGGAGGAGTTCACAAAAGTAGGTTTTTGATCAAATTCAAAATGGCGGAAAATATAGGCACATGCAAATGGGCGTGGCCTATATGGATAGATGCGTCTTGATCCAAGGAATCCCTGAGAAGTGAAGTTTTGAATATAGGACAAACGGTTCAGAAGATATGGATCATAACGCGAATGGTCTGTTATAGCGCCTTTTTTCTCTGAGTAGGGGGTGACCTCTTGAACCTATGTGGAAAGTTTAGGTGATGTGGAGGGTATGGTTTCTGAGATCCACACACTTTTAGGGCAGAAAAAGAAGAAAAACAAATTGACACTAGAAGTAAAAAGCTTGAGCTAAGCTAATCCTGAACTACACACTGTCGCATAGGCTTCCACGTCACGTCAGCACTCAACCTGGACTGTTGTTGATGTGTGCACTGATTACCCCGGGCTGAACGGGCTGAACCAGGTGAGGGAAAGAGAATTTCCGTGTTCGTCATTTGAAGTGGACCATCGACTCAACAGTGTAGTCTCATTTAGCCGTTTGCTAGCTAGCCACTCTTTTAACAGGACGTAAAAGCTTCAAAACTCATAAAAGTGGTCTTCATGTGTGAAGATGATGTTACTAAACACTGGTTCACGTTTGATTAAGCCAGCGTTGCCCAGAGAGATTATTAGAAGCATTGCGCCAAAAACCCATTTAAAACTCCCATAGGCGAAAACAGTGAAGAACCAGGGCTGTTAGCATCGATGATTTCCGGACTCGTTACTGCGGCTCTCTATTATGCTCACCCTGCTGTGAAGGGCGCGGGGGTGGAGCGAGGGCCGGGCGCGTCAAATGACGTAAATTTGTTGGGCGCGGTTATTCGCTACCTCCGTCGGGCGCTCGCCGTGTGCCTGATTTTTTTTCTCACAGCGCGAGCAACGCACGGCTTCTCTCCAAACATGGCCGCTTTCAAGCCACTGAGCCCTGAACACTGAGCTGTGTTTTCGCCACATTTCTTGACCCATGTGGTAGGCTATAAACTTTGATTTGCAACTGTTCGTTTTTAGTCATTTCACCAAGTAAATGTGTTGTGTTGAGAGCATGATTGAGAGAGATTAAAAGCAGCACAGAGTGGGCAATCAGGGCTGAGAAGTAAAACAGCTTTCAGTAAAAACAAGTTTGGTGATTCCTTCATGTGCTGATGTGCGGTCGTTTGAGAGTGAAAGCGCACTCAGTACTGCACATAATAGCATTTCATTGCGACTTTTCACGGGCTGTTCTCACTATTACCATTGTACAATACATGCTGATCACTTGGCTGATCACTTTCTGAGTATAATAGCATCTGCCCCAGCGCGAGGTCTGCACGGTGACTCCCGGAGACTCGCGGAGCTCCACCCCCACGGAGCTTGCTCGAGTATAAGAGCACCTTTAGTGTGTATTCTGAAATAAAGTAACACACATTCAACTCATAATTTATGTATTACGTATTTACATATGTAAAGAGTAGTGGGATAATAGTAGCTGTTTGTCTATTGTTAGATTCCAGGCCTTTTAAAGCCCACCCCTCTCTCTCTCTTTTTCTCTCTCTCAGTGGAGCACCGGCTGCAGTTTCCACTCCCCTATGCCCCCTCCCCACCTCCTGCTCTGCACCCCAACGTGACGTGCGATGGCTGCAATGGGCCGGTGATTGGGACACGCTTCAAGTGCACTGTGTGTCCCAACTATGACCTGTGTGCCTCCTGTCGGGACAAGCGCCTCCACACACAACACCCCCTGCGACCCATTGAAAGTAAGGATGTATTATGATTAGGGCTGTCAATCGATTAAAATATTTAATCGCGATTAATCGCATGATGTCCATAGTTAATCGCGATTAATAGCAAATTAATCGCAATTTTTTTTATCTGTTCTAAATCTACCTCAAACTGAGGTACCTTAAACATGGGAGATTTGTGCAAAGATGCACTGTTGTATTAATATGGGTAGTAGCTATTATCATTAGTATGGGTAAGTATTTGGCCATTGGTATATTGTTATTAATGTATTATTGCTACTAGTTACTGGGAATACACAACTCTCAGGCTGCACTGTTTGAAGTTAACCGTGCTACCCAGGAGCAGCTGCATGCCAGCTCTCTCTCCCTCTCTCGCTTTCTATCTCGGTCTCTCTCTCACGCTCTCCGTTGGTCTCTCTTTTGATCAAATTCAAAATGGTGGAAAATCTAGGCACATGCAAATGGGCGGGGCCTATATTGATAGATGCGTATTGATCCAAGGAATCCCTGAGAAGTGAAATTTTGAGTATAGGACACACGGTTCAGAAGATATGGACCATAACGCGAAATGGTCTGTTATAGCGCCACCATCTGGTGGATTGGTGTATTATTTTTTGTCTGAGCAGGGGGTGACCTCTTGAACCTATGTGGAAAGTTTAGGTGATGTGAAGGGTATGGTTTCTGAGATCCACACACTTTTAGGGCAGAAAAAGAACAAAAACAAATAGACAATATAGCCGCAAGCGGCGATGCGGGGTCCAAGCTTCCGGTGACTTGGGGGGTATATGTCAAATAATATAGACACTGAATAGTGCACATTTATTCAGAGTTGGTATGTGCAAGTAAACAAAGTTTGGTTGAGATCCGGTGACCTGATGGTTTCCAAGCAGTAGTAGTAGTAGTAGTGGTAGTAGCAGTAGTAGTAGTAGTGTTGGTAGTAGTGAGAGTGGTAGCAGTAGTAGCAGCACTAGTTGTAATTGACTCGTTAATGAGTTGTGGGCAATTTAGTGTCAGGGTGTGTTTCATTAAAAGTTTAGAGATTTATCATTTCAAAACGGATTCAAGTTTTCAAAATCCTTTAATAACTTTAGGTCGGGTTAGTCCATAGATGACCCCGAAAAGTTTTAGTGTGATTTGGCAAAACGGTCTAGGAGGAGTTCGCAAAAGTAGGTTTTTGATAAAATTCAAAATGGCGGAAAATATAGGCACACGCAAATGGGCGTGGCCTATATGGATAGATGCGTCTTGATCCAAGGAATCCCTGAGAAGTGAAGTTTTGAGTATAGGACAAACGGTTCAGAAGATATGGACCATAACGCGAAATGGTCTGTTATAGCGCCACCATCTGGTGGATTGGTGTATTCTTTTTTTCTGAGTAGGGGGTGACCTCTTGAACCTATGTGGAAAGTTTAGGTGATGTGGAGGTTATGGTTTCTGAGATCCACACACTTTTAGGGCAGAAAAAGAAGAAAAACAAATAGACAATATAGCCGCAAGCGGCGATGCGGGGTCCAAGCTTCCGGTGACTTGGGGGGTATATGTCAGATAGTGCACATTTATTCAGACTTGGTATGTGCACAAGTAAACAAAGTTTGGTTGAGATCCGGTGACCTGATGGTTTCCAAGCAGTACTAGTAGTAGTAGTAGTAGCAGTAGTAGTAATAGTAGTAGTAGTAGTGTTGGTAGTAGTGGGAGTGGTAGCAGTAGTAGCAGCAGAAGTACTAAGAATAGTAGTAGTAGTAGTAGCAGCAGCAGCAGTAGTAGTGGTGGTTGGCTGTTACAGCGCCACCATCTGGTGGATTGGTGTAATTTTTTCCTCTGAGTAGTGGGTGATGTCTTGAAACTATGTGGAAAGGTGGGTGATGTGGGGCGTATGGTTTCTGAGATCCACACACTTTTAGGGCAGGAAAAGAACAAAAGCAAATACACACAAGTTTAGACATTTATCATTTCAAAACGGTTTCACGTATCCAAAATCCTTTAATAACTTTAGGTCAGGGTAGTCCATAGATAACCCAGAAAAAGTTTAGTGTGATTTGGCCAAACAGTCTAGGAGGAGATCGCAAAAGTCGGTTTTTGATTAAATTCAAAATGGCGGAAAATCTAGGCACACGCAAATGGGCGTGGCCTATGTGGATAGATGCATATTGATCCAAGGAATCCAGGATAAGTGAAATTTTGAGTATAGGACACACGGTTCAGAAGATATGGACCATAAGGCGAAATGGTCTGTTATAGCGCCACCATCTGGTGGATTGGTGTATTTTTTTTCTCAGAGTAGGGGGTGACCTCTTGAACCTATGTGGAAAGTTTAGGTGATGTGGAGGGTATGGTTTCTGAGATCCACACACTTTTAGGGCAGAAAAAGAAGAAAAACAAATAGACAATATAGCCGCAAGCGGCGATGCGGGGTCCAAGCTTCCGGTGACTTGGGGGGTATATGTCAGATAATATGACACTGAATAGTGCACATTTATTCAGAGTTGGTATGGGCAAGTAAACAAAGTTTGGTTGAGATCCGGTGACCTGATGGTTTCCAAGCAGTAGTAGTAGTAGTCGTAGTAGTAGCAGTAGTAGTAGTAGTGTTGGTAGTAGTGAGAGTGGTAGCAGTAGTAGCAGCACTAGTTGTAATTGACTGGTTAATGAGTTGTGGGCAATTTAGTGTCGGGGTGTGTTTCATTAAAAGTTTAGAGATTTATCATTTCAAAACGGATTCAAGTATCCAAAATCCTTTAATAACTTTAGGTCGGGTTAGTCCATAGATGACCCCGAAAAGTTTCCGTGTGATTTGGCCAAACGGTCTAGGAGGAGTTCACAAAAGTAGGTTTTTGATCAAATTCAAAATGGCGGGAAATCTAGGCACACCAAATGGGCGTGGCCTATATGGATAGATGCGTCTTGATCCAAGGAATCCCTGAGAAGTGAAATTTTGAGTATAGGACAAACGGTTCAGAAGATATGGACCATAACGCGAAATGGTCTGTTATAGCGCCACCATCTGGTGGATTGGTGTATTATTTTTTTTCTGAGTAGGGGGTGACCTCTTGACCCTATGTGGAAAGTTTAGGTGATGTGGAGGGTATGGTTTCTGAGATCCACACACTTTTAGGGCAGAAAAAGAAGAAAAACAAATAGACAATATAGCCGCAAGCGGCGATGCGGGGTCCAAGCTTCCGGTGACTTGGGGGGTATATGTCAGATAGTGCACATTTATTCAGACTTGGTATGTGCACAAGTAAACAAAGTTTGGTTGAGATCCGGTGACCTGACGGTTTCCAAGCAGTACTAGTAGTAGTAGTAGTAGCAGTAGTAGTAATAGTGTTGGTAGTAGAGGGAGTGGTAGCAGTAGTAGCAGCAGAAGTACTAAGAATAGTAAATGGTAAATGGACTGCATTTATATAGCGCTTTTATCCAAAGCGCTTTACAATGTGCCTACATTCACCCATTCACACACCGAAGGCGGCCAGCTGCCACGCAGGGTGCTGGCACAGCCATCGGGAGCAATTTGGGGTTCAGTGTCTTGCCCAAGGACACTTCGACGTGCGGACTGGAGGAGCCGGGGAACGAACCACCAACCTTCTAATTAGTGGACAACCCGCTCTACCTCCTGAGCCACAGCCGCCACTAGTAGCCAATAGTAGTAGTAGTAGTAGCAGCAGCAGCAGTAGTAGTGGTGGTTGGCTGTTATAGCGCCACCATCTGGTGGATTGGTGTAATTTTTTCCTCTGAGTAGTGGGTGATGTCTTGAAACTTGAAGTAGTACTTGGATAGAAAGCAGTTTTTGTGTACAATATCCCTTTAAGTATCTGGACAGAAAGTGGTATTTGGGTAGAACATACTGTCAATAAGTACTTCTCTGGCTCTGCAGATACATATAATATGGTCTACAAAGTTAAATACAACAGTCTGGATAGCTCACTTGGTAAAGCTCATGACTTATGCTAACTAAAGACTATTGTGGCTCAAAGTTCAAACCCCATGTGGGATGAACAATTTTCAACTTCAGACAGTTAAGTCAGTAATAGTAATTAAAACCCCACATGTTGCCTCCTTATTTTGCGGTGTTTCATGAACTTTTTCAATATCTTGGAAATGTTAGCTGGAGATTGCGTGGCTGTGTTCAAGAATGTGTTTTGCAACAGGAGAGGTTAGTTCTTGTCTCATGATGGAGCTTTTGTGTTCTGAAATCAGAATTTTCAGTTGTCATTGAGTCTTTCCCACACACACATCAAACCATAGGGCATAGTGGCGTCCACTACAGAACGTTGATGGTTTTATCCCTGAAATTGCTTTTGATGACTATAGCCAGCACCCTGCATTGCAGCTTGTCATGCAGTCCATTTACCATTAAGGACATGTCTGTATTACACACATAATCCACCACTTTACATTAAAAGTCTGCCCTGAATGGAGGTGTTTGAACTAATTGGTGTGGGTTGTGCTGTTACAATGGAACTAAAGTAAAGGTAAAGTCCCACTGATTGTCACACAATGTGTGAAATTTGTTCTCCGCATTTGACCCATCCCCTGGGGGAGCGGTGAGCGGCAGCGTGCGCCGCGCTCGGGAATCATATGGTGATCTAACGCCCCAATTCCAACCCTTTGATGCTGAGTGCCAAGCAGGGAGGCAAATGGGTCTCATTTTTAGACCACAAGGCCACTGAGCTGGACACATGAGTGACAAGGATAATTCAGATTTAATTCTCTTTTTGGACCTTTCACATCTGAAGACACAATAATGTATTGGAATGTTTTTCCTTTCATATATCTGAAAGAAGGCTCCCAGCAAACACAATTACATCATGATGATGTTCTGATATCATCTTTCAGTGACGTCCAGGACTAGGCCAAATCACAGTTTGGGGATCATTTAGACATCTACACAGGAATGTCAAGAGGACGTCGAAATATGACGTTACCATAAATAGGCATATTCAGTTATTCTGCTATGTACACAGTGTGTATTCAGCAGCGTTATACATAATTATATCCAGATTAACCTTTATTCTACATTTTCAAAAAATAAAACGGTTACCTGGCCGTGGTTTGAACCCAGGACCTCCAGCTTTGGTGTCTGCTACTTTACCCCTACACCATCCTTCCACAGCAATGACAAGGCACGGATATAACCTTATTATGGCGTAAACTTGTTTTAATTCAAACGTGGGTGTCAAGTCTTTGTGGATCGGGCATTACTGTGTGACGTCTAAACCAACTATGTATTATGCTACAGCAGATGCAGAACCCCAAAACACATTAACCCCACCCAAAATGCTACATTCCAACTTCCAGTAGTAGTAGTAGTAGTAGTAGTAGTAGTAGTAATAGTAGCAGAAGTAGTAATAGTAGTAGTAGTAGTGTTGGTAGTAGTGGGAGTGGTAGCAGTAGTAGCAGCAGTAGTTGTAATTGACCGGTTAATGAGTTGTGGGCAATTTAGTGTTGGCGTGTGTTTCATTAAAAGTTTCGAGATTTAGCATTTCAAAACGGTTTCACGTATCCAAAATCCTTTACTAACCTTAGGTCGGGGTAGTCCATAGATGGCCCAGAAAAAGTTTTGTGTGATTTGGCCAAACGGTCTAGGAGGAGCTCGCAAAAGTAGGTTTTTGATCAAATTCAAGATGGCGGAAAATCTACCACGCAGAAATGGGCGTGGCCTAGTGGGTTAGATACATGATGCTCCAGGGAAACCAGTAGATGTGGAATTTTGATTCTACAGCTCGCAGTTCAGAAGTTATGGACCGACAAACGTGAAATTGGCTGTTATAGCGCCACCGTCTGGTGGATTGGTGTAATTTTTTTACTCTGAGTAGTGGGTTATGTCGTGAACCTGTGTGGAAAGTTTGGGTGATGGGGGGTGTATGGTTTCTGAGATCCACACACTTTTAGGGCAGGAAAAGAACAAAAGTAAATACACAAAAGTTTAAACATTTATCATTTCAAGACGGTTTCACGTATCCAAAATCCTTTAATAACTTTGAGTCAGGTAAGTCTAGAGATGCCACAGAAAAAGTTTAGGCTCATTCAGGCAAATGGCCTGGGAGGAGATAGCAAAAGTAGGTTTTTGATCAAATTCAAAATGGCGGAAAATCTAGGCACACGCAAATGGGCATGGCCTATATGGATAGATGCGTATTGATCCAGGGAATACAGCCGAAGTGGAATTTTGATTCTACGCCTCACGGTTCAGAAGATATGGACCATAATGCGAAATGGTCTGTTATAGCGCCACCATCTGGCCGATATGGGTAATTTTTTGTTTCTGAGTAGTGAGGCACATTTACAATCTATGTGCCCAGTCTGGCTACGCTGAGCATTACAGTTTCTGCTGTACATACAGTTTTACCGGAGAAGAATAAAAAAAATATATATAGCCGCAAGCGGCGATGCGGGGTCCAAGCTTCCGGTGACTTGGGGGGTATATGTCAGATAGTGCACATTTATTCAGACTTGGTATATGCACAAGTAAACAAAGTTTGGTTGAGATCCGGTGACCTGACGGTTTCCAAGCAGTACTAGTAGTAGTAGTAGTAGCAGTAGTAGTAATAGTGTTGGTAGTAGTGGGAGTGGTAGCAGTAGTAGCAGCAGAAGTACTAAGAATAGTAAATGGTAAATGGTAAATGGACTGCATTTATATAGCGCTTTTATCCAAAGCGCTTTACAATGTGCCTACATTCACCCATTCACACACCGAAGGCGGCCAGCTGCCACGCAGGGTGCTGGCACAGCCATCGGGAGCAATTTGGGGTTCAGTGTCTTGCCCAAGGACACTTCGACGTGCGGACTGGAAGAGCCGGGGAACGAACCACCAACCTTCTAATTAGTGGACAACCCACTCTACCTCCTGAGCCACAGCCGCCACTAGTAGCCAATAGTAGTAGTAGTAGCAGCAGCAGCAGTAGTAGTGGTGGTTGGCTGTTATAGCGCCACCATCTGGTAGATTGGTGTAATTTTTTCCTCTGAGTAGTGGGTGATGTCTTGAAACTTGAAGTAGTACTTGGATAGAAAGCAGTTTTTGTGTACAATATCCCTTTAAGTATCTGGACAGAAAGTGGTATTTGGGTAGAACATACTGTCAATACGACAAGTACTTCTCTGGCTCTGCAGATACATATAATATGGTCTACAAAGTTAAATACAACAGTCTGGATAGCTCACTTGGTAAAGCACATGACTTACGCTAACTAAAGACCATTGCCGCTCAAATTTCAAACCCCACGTGGGATGAAAAACTTTCAACTTCAGACAGGTAAGTCAGTAACAGTAATTAAAACCCCACATGCTGCCTCCTTATTTTGCGGTGTTTTATGAACTTTTTCAATATCTTGGAAATGTTAGCTGGAGATTGCGTGGCTGTGTTCAAGAACGTGTTTTGCAACAGGAGAGGTTAGTTCTTGTCTCATGATGGAGCTTTTGTGTTCTGAAATCAGAATTTTCAGTTGTCATTGTGTCTTTCCCACACACACATCAAACCATAGGGCGTAGTGGCGTCCACTACAGAAGGTTGATGGGGTTTATCCCTGAAATTGCTTTTGGTGACTATAGCCAGCACCCTGCATGGCAGCTTGTCATGCAGTCCATTTACCATTAAGGACATTTTTGTATTACGCACATAATGCACCACTTTACATTAAAAGTATGCCCTGAATGGAGGTGTTTGAACTAATTGGTGTGGGTTGTGCTGTTACAATGAGCACATGAGTGACAAGGATAATTCAGATTGAATTCTCTTTTTGGACCTTTCACATGTGAAGACACAATAATGTATTGGAATGTTTTTCCTCTCTCATCTGAAAGAAGTCTCCCAGCAAACACAATTACATCATGATGATGTTCTGATATCATCTTTCAGTGACGTCCAGGACTAGGCCAAATCACAGCCGATTTGAGGATCATTTAGACATCTACACAGGAATGTCAAGATGACGTCGAAATATGACATTACCATGAATAGGCATATTCCGTTATTCTGCTATGTACACAGTGTGAATTCAGCAGCGTTATACATAATTATATCCAGATTAACCTTTATTCTACATTTTCAAAAAATAAAACAGTTACCTGGCCATGGTTTGAACCCAGGACCTCCAGCTTTGGGGTCTGCTACTTTACCCCTACACCATCCTTCCACAGCAATGACGAGGCACAGATGTAACCTTATTATGGCATAAACTTGTTTTTATTCAAACGTGGGTGTCAAGTCTTTGTGGATCGGGCATTACTGTGTGACATCTAAACCAACTGTGTATTATGTTACAGCAGATGCAGAACCCCAAAACACATTAACCCCACCCAAAATGCTACATTCCAACTTCCAGTAGTAGTAGTAGTAGTAGTAGTAGTAGTAATAGTAGCAGAAGTAGTAATAGTAGTAGTAGTAGTGTTGGTAGTAGTGGGAGTGGTAGCAGTAGTAGCAGCAGTAGTTGTAATTGACCGGTTAATGAGTTGTGGGCAATTTAGTGTTGGCGTGTGTTTCATTAAAAGTTTCGAGATTTATCATTTCAAAACGGTTTCACGTATCCGAAACCCTTTAATAACCTTCGGTCGGGGTAGTCCATAGATGACCCAGAAAAAGTTTTGTGTGATTTGGCCAAACGGTCTAGGAGGAGCTCGCAAAAGTAGGTTTTTGATCAAATTCAAAATGGCGGAAAATCTACCACACAGAAATGGGCGTGGCCTAGTGGGTTAGATACATGATGCTCCAGGGAAACCAGTAGATGTGGAATTTTGATTCTACAGCTCGCAGTTCAGAAGTTATGGACCGACAAACGTGAAATTGGCTGTTATAGCGCCACCGTCTGGTGGATTGGTGTAATTTTTTTACTCTGAGTAGTGGGTGATGTCGTGAACCTGTGTGGAAAGTTTGGGTGATGGGGGGTGTATGGTTTCTGAGATCCACACACTTTTAGGGTAGGAAAAGAACAAAAGCAAATACACAAAAGTTTAGACATTTATCATTTCAAAACGGTTTCACGTATCCAAAATCCTTTAATAACTTTAGGTCGGGGTAGTCCATAGATGTCCCAGAAAAATTCCCGTGTGATTTGGCCAAACGGTCTAGGAGGAGTTCGCAAAAGTAGGTTTTTGATAAAATTCAAAATGGCGGAAAATCTAGGCACACGCAAATGGGCGGGGCCTATATGGATAGATGCGTATTGATCCAGGGAATCCAGCAGATGTGGAATTTTGATTCTACGCCTCACGGTTCAGCAGTTATGGGCCAATACGTGCACTCGGCTGTTATAGCGCCACCATCTGGCCAATATGGCTAATTTTTTGTCTCTGAGTAGTGGGGCACATTTCCAACCTATGTGCAAAGTCTGGCTACTGTACCCCTTATGGTTTTTGCCGTGCATACTGTTTTAGCGGAGAATAAAAAAAAGAATAATAATAAACGGAACAGATACAATAGGGATCCACGCACTTCGTGCTTGGACCCCTAATAATAATAATCAGAACAGATACAATAGGGATCCACGCACTTCGTGCTTGGACCCCTAAATATAGGCGCAAGCGGCGATGACGGGGTCCAAGCAAGGTCAGTAAGGATGTAGTGGTCAGTAAAGGGTGATGGGGTCAGTCAGGGTGTTGTGGTCACATAAGTACTTGTGACTTGAAGTAGTACTTGGATAGAAAGCAGTTTTTGTGTACAATTTCCCTTTAAGTATCTGGACAGAAAGTGGTATTTGGGTAGAACATACTGTAAATACGACAAGTACTTCTCTGGCTCTGCAGATACATATAAGATGGTCTACAAAGTTAAACACAACAGTCTGGATAGCTCACTTGGTAAAACTCATGACTTATGCTAACTAAAGACCATTGCGGCTCAAAGTTCAAACCCCACGTGGGATGAACAACTTTCAACTTCAGACAGGTAAGTCAGTAACAGTAATTAAAATCCCACATGTTGCCTCCTTATTTTGCGGTGTTTCATGAACTTTTTCAATATCTTGGAAATGTTAGCTCGAGATGGCTGCGTTCAAGAACGTGTTTTGCAACAGGAGAGGTTAGTTCTTGTCTCATGATGGAGCTTTTGTGTTCTGAAATCAGAATTTTCAGTTGTCATTGTGTCTTTCCCACACACACATCAAACCATAGGGCGTAGTGGCGTCCACTAGAGAAGGTTGATGGGTTTTATCCCTGAAATTGCTTTTGGTGACTATAGCATGGCAGCTTGTTATGCAGTCCATTTACCATTAAGGACATTTTTGTATTACACACATAATGCACCACTTTCCATTAAAAGTCTGCCCTGAATGGAGGTGTTTGAACTAATTGGTGTGGGTTGTGCTGTTACAATGAGCACATGAGTGACAAGGATAATTCAGATTGAATTCTCTTTTTGGACCTTTCCCATCTGAAGACACAGTAATGTATTGGAATGTTTTTCCTCTCATATATCTGAAAGAAGGCTCCCAGCAAACACAATTACATCATGATGATGTTCTGATATCATCTTTCAGTGACGTCCAGGACTAGGTCAAATCACAGCCGATTTGGGGATCATTTAGACATCTACACAGGAATGTCAAGATGACGTCAAAATATGACGTTACCATGAATAGGCATATTCAGTTATTCTGCTATGTACACAGTGTGTATTCAGCAGCTTTATACATAATTATATCCAGATTAACCTTTATTCTACATTTTCAAAAAATAAAAAAGTTACCTGGCTGTGGTTTGAACCCAGGACCTCCAGCTTGGGTGTCTGCTACTTTACCCCTAGACCATCCTTCCACAGCAATGACAAGGCACGGATGTAACCTTATTATGGCATAAACTTGTTTTTATTAAAACGTGGGTGTCAAGTCTTTGTGGATCGGGCATTACTGTGTGACATCTAAACCAACTATGTATTATGCTACAGCAGATGCAGAACTCCAAAACACATTAACCCCACCCAAAATGCTACATTCCAACTTCCAGTAGTAGTAGTAGTAGTAGTAGTAGTAGTAGTAGTAGTAATAATAGTAGCAGAAGTAGTAATAGTAGTAGTAGTAGTGTTGGTAGTAGTGGGAGTGGTAGCAGTAGTAGCAGCAGTAGTTGTAATTGACCGGTTAATGAGTTGTGGGCAATTTAGTGTTGGCGTGTGTTTCATTAAAAGTTTCGAGATTTATCATTTCAAAACGGTTTCACGTATCCAAAATCCTTTAATAACTTTAGGTCGGGGTAGTCTATAGATGACCCAGAAAAAGTTTCGTGTGATTTGGCCAAACGGTCTAAGAGGAGCTCGCAAAAGTAGGTTTTTGATCAAATTCAAAATGGCGGAAAATCTAACAGACAGAAATGGGCGTGGCCTAGTAGGTTAGATGCATGATGCTCCAGGGAAACCGGTAGATGTGGAATTTTGATTCTACGGCTCGTGGTTCAGAAGTTATTGACCGACAAACGTGAAATTGGCTGTTATAGCGCCACCGTCTGGTGGATTGGTGTATTTTTTTTACTCTGAGTAGTGGGTGATTTCGTGAACCTGTGTGGAAAGTTTGGGTGATGGGGGGTGTATGGTTTCTG
This sequence comes from Poromitra crassiceps, assembly GCF_964638095.1. Classification (NCBI taxonomy): domain Eukaryota; kingdom Metazoa; phylum Chordata; class Actinopteri; order Beryciformes; family Melamphaidae; genus Poromitra; species Poromitra crassiceps. Next base: position 66,843,763 of record NC_139624.1, on the reverse strand, counting down.
ACATCCACACACTTTTAGGGCAGGAAAAGAACAAAAGCAAATACACAAAAGTTTAGACATTTATAATTTCAAAACGGTTTCACGTATCCAAAATCCTTTAATAACTTTGGGTCGGGGTAGTCCATAGATGACCCAGAATAATTCCTATGTGATTTGGCCAAACGGTCTAGGAGGAGTTCGCAAAAGTAGGTTTTTGATAAAATTCAAAATGGCGGAAAATCTAGGCACACGCAAATGGGCGGGGCCTAGATGGATAGATGCGTATTGATCCGAGGAATCCCTGAGAAGTGAAATTTTTAGTATAGGACACACGGTTCAGAAGATATGGACCATAACGCGAAATGGTCTGTTATAGCGCCACCATCTGGCCGATATGGGTCATTTTTTGTTTCTGAGTAGTGAGGCACATTTACAATCTATGTGCCCAGTCTGGCTACGCTGAGCATTACAGTTTCTGCTGTACATACAGTTTTACCGGAGAAGAAGAAAAAAAAATATATAGCCGCAACCGGCGATGCGGGGTCCAAGCTTCCGGTGACTTGGGGGGTATATGTCAGATAGTGCACATTTATTCAGACTTGGTATATGCACAAGTAAACAAAGTTTGGTTGAGATCCGGTGACCTGACGGTTTCCAAGCAGTACTAGTAGTAGTAGTAGTAGCAGTAGTAGTAATAGTGTTGGTAGTAGTGGGAGTGGTAGCAGTAGTAGCAGCAGAAGTACTAAGAATGGTAAATGGTAAATGGACTGCATTTATATAGCGCTTTTATCCAAAGCGCTTTACAATGTGCCTACATTCACCCATTCACACACCGAAGGCGGCCAGCTGCCACGCAGGGTGCTGGCACAGCCATCGGGAGCAATTTGGGGTTCAGTGTCTTGCCCAAGGACACTTCGACGTGCGGACTGGAGGAGCCGGGGAACGAACCACCAACCTTCTAATTAGTCGACAACCCACTCTACCTCCTGAGCCACAGCCGCCACTAGTAGCCAATAGTAGTAGTAGTAGTAGCAGCAGCAGCAGTAGTAGTGGTGGTTGGCTGTTATAGCGCCACCATCTGGTAGATTGGTGTAATTTTTTCCTCTGAGTAGTGGGTGATGTCTTGAAACTTGAAGTAGTACTTGGATAGAAAGCAGTTTTTGTGTACAATATCCCTTTAAGTATCTGGACAGAAAGTGGTATTTGGGTAGAACATACTGTCAATACGTCAAGTACTTCTCTGGCTCTGCAGATACATATAATATGGTCTACAAAGTTAAATGCAACAGTCTGGATAGCTCACTTGGTAAAGCACATGACTTATGCTAACTAAAGACCATTGCCGCTCAAAGTTCAAACCCCACGTGGGATGAAAAACTTTCAACTTCAGACAGGTAAGTCAGTAACAGTAATTAAAACCCCACATGCTGCCTCCTTATTTTGCGGTGTTTCATGAACTTTTTCAATATCTTGGAAATGTTAGCTGGAGATTGCGTGGCTGTGTTCAAGAACGTGTTTTGCAACAGGAGAGGTTAGTTCTTGTCTCATGATGGAGCTTTTGTGTTCTGAAATCAGAATTTTCAGTTGTCATTGTGTCTTTCCCACACACACATCAAACCATAGGGCGTAGTGGCGTCCACTACAGAAGGTTGATGGGGTTTATCCCTGAAATTGCTTTTGGTGACTATAGCCAGCACCCTGCATGGCAGCTTGTCATGCAGTCCATTTACCATTAAGGACATTTTTGTATTACACACATAATGCACCACTTTACATTAAAAGTATGCCCTGAATGGAGGTGTTTGAACTAATTGGTGTGGGTTGTGCTGTTACAATGAGCACATGAGTGACAAGGATAATTCAGATTGAATTCTCTTTTTGGACCTTTCACATGTGAAGACACAATAATGTATTGGAATGTTTTTCCTCTCTCATCTGAAAGAAGGCTCCCAGCAAACACAATTACATCATGATGATGTTCTGATATCATCTTTCAGTGACGTCCAGGACTAGGCCAAATCACAGCCGATTTGAGGATCATTTAGACATCTACACAGGAATGTCAAGATGACGTCGAAATATGACATTACCATGAATAGGCATATTCAGTTATTCTGCTATGTACACAGCAGCAGCAGCGTTATACATAATTATATCCAGATTAACCTTTATTCTACATTTTCAAAAAATAAAACAGTTACCTGGCCATGGTTTGAACCCAGGACCTCCAGCTTTGGGGTCTGCTACTTTACCCCTACACCATCCTTCCACAGCAATGACAAGGCACGGATATAACCTTATTATGGCATAAACTTGTTTTTATTCAAACGTGGGTGTCAAGTCTTTGTGGATCGGGCATTACTATGTGACATCTAAACCAACTGTGTATTATGTTACAGCAGATGCAGGACCCCAAAACACATTAACCCCACCCAAAATGCTACATTCCAACTTCCAGTAGTAGTAGTAGTAGTAGTAGTAGTAATAGTAGCAGAAGTAGTAATAGTAGTAGTAGTAGTGTTGGTAGTAGTGGGAGTGGTAGCAGTAGTAGCAGCAGTAGTTGCAATTGACCGGTTAATGAGTTGTGGGCAATTTAGTGTTGGCGTGTGTTTCATTAAAAGTTTCGAGATTTATCATTTCAAAACGGTTTCACGTATCCAAAACCCTTTAATAACCTTCGGTCGGGGTAGTCCATAGATGACCCAGAAAAAGTTTTGTGTGATTTGGCCAAACGGTCTAGGAGGAGCTCGCAAAAGTAGGTTTTTGATCAAATTCAAAATGGCGGGAAATCTACCACACAGAAATGGGCGTGGCCTAGTGGGTTAGATACATGATGCTCCAGGGAAACCAGTAGATGTGGAATTTTGATTCTACAGCTCGCAGTTCAGAAGTTATGGACCGACAAACGTGAAATTGGCTGTTATAGCGCCACCGTCTGGTGGATTGGTGTAATTTTTTTACTCTGAGTAGTGGGTGATGTCGTGAACCTGTGTGGAAAGTTTGGGTGATGGGGGGTGTATGGTTTCTGAGATCCACACACTTTTAGGGTAGGAAAAGAACAAAAGCAAATACACAAAAGTTTAGACATTTATCATTTCAAAACGGTTTCACGTATCCAAAATCCTTTAATAACTTTAGGTCGGGGTAGTCCATAGATGTCCCAGAAAAATGCCCGTGTGATTTGGCCAAACGGTCTAGGAGGAGTTCGCAAAAGTAGGTTTTTGATAAAATTCAAAATGGCGGAAAATCTAGGCACACGCAAATGGGCGGGGCCTATATGGATAGATGCGTATTGATCCAAGGAATCCCTGAGAAGTGAAATTTTGAGTATAGGACACACGGTTCAGAAGATATGGACCATAACGCGAAATGGTCTGTTATAGCGCCACCATCTGGCCGATATGGGTAATTTTTTGTTTCTGAGTAGTGAGGCACATTTACAATCTATGTGCCCAGTCTGGCTATGCTGAGCCTTACAGTTTCTGCTGTACATACAGTTTTACCGGAGAAGAAGAAAAAAAAAATATATATAGCCGCAAGCGGCGATGCGGGGTCCAAGCATGGTCAGTAAGGGTGATGGGGTCAGTCAGGGTGTTGTGGTCACATAAGTACTTGTGACTTGAAGTAGTACTTGGATAGAAAGCAGTTTTTGTGTACAATATCCCTTTAAGTATCTGGACAGAAAGTGATATTTGGGTAGAACATACTGTCAATACGACAAGTACTTCTCTGGCTCTGCAGATACATATAATATGGTCTACAAAGTTAAATACAACAGTCTGAATAGCTCACTTTGTAAAGCTCATGACTTATGCTAACTAAAGACCATTGCGGCTCAAAGTTCAAACCCCACGTGGGATGAACAACTTTCAACTTCAGACAGTTAAGTCAGTAACAGCAATTAAAACCCCACATGTTGTCTCCTTGTTTTGCGGTGTCTCATGAACTTTTACAATATCTTGGAAATGTTAGCTGGAGATTACGTGGCTGTGTTCAAGAACGTGTTTTGCAACAGGAGAGGTTAGTTCTTGTCTCATGATGGAGCTTTTGTGTTCTGAAATCAGAATTTTCAGTTGTCATTGTGTCTTTCCCACACACACATCAAACCATAGGGCGTAGTGGCGTCCACTACAGAAGGTTGATGGGTTTTATCCCTGAAATTGCTTTTGGTGACTATAGCCAGCACCCTGCATGGCAGCTTGTTATGCAGTCCATTTACCATTAAGGACATTTTTGTATTACACACATAATGCACCACTTTACATTAAATGTCTGCCCTGAATGGAGGTGTTTGAACTAATTGGTGTGGGTTGTGCTGTTACAATGAGCACATGAGTGACAAGGATAATTCAGATTGAATTCTCTTTTTGGACCTTTCACATCTGAAGACACAATAATGTATTGGAATGTTTTTCCTCTCATATATCTGAAAGAAGGCTCCCAGCAAACACAATTACATCATGATGATGTTCTGATATCATCTTTCAGTGACGTCCAGGACTAGGCCAAATCACAGCCGATTTGGGGATCATTTAGACATCTACACAGGAATGTCAAGATGACGTCGAAATATGACGTTACCATGAATAGGCATATCCAGTTATTCTGCTATGTACACAGTGTGTATTCAGCAGCGGTCTACATAATTATATCCAGATTAACCTTTATTCTACATTTTCAAAAAATAAAGCAGTTACCTGGCCGTGGTTTGAACCCAGGACCTCCAGCTTTATTGTCTGCTACTTTACCCCTACACCATCCTTCCACAGCAATGACATGGCACTGATGTAACCTTATTATGGAATAAACTAGTTTTTATTAAAACGTGGGTGTCAAGTCTTTGTGGATCGGGCATTACTGTGTGACATCTAAACCAACTATGTATTATGCTACAGCAGATGCAGAACCCCAAAACACATTAACCCCACCCAAAATGCTACATTCCAACTTCCAGTAGTAGTAGTAGTAGTAGTAGTAGTAGTAGTAGTAGTAGTAATAGTAGCAGAAGTAGTAATAGTAGTAGTAGTAGTGTTGGTAGTAGTGGGAGTGGTAGCAGTAGTAGCAGCAGTAGTTGTAATTGACCGGTTAATGAGTTGTGGGCAATTTAGTGTTGGCGTGTGTTTCATTAAAAGTTTCGAGATTTATCATTTCAAAACGGTTTCACGTATCCAAAATCCTTTAATTACTTTAGGTCGGGGTAGTCCATAGATGCCCCAGAAAAAGTTTTGTGTGATTTGGCCAGTGTTTGGAATAACGCCGTTTAAAAGAACGGCGTTAGGTAACGCCGTTATTTTTTCAGTAACGGGGTAATCTAACTAATTACTGTTTCCGTCGTTACAACGCCGTTATCGTTACTGAACGCTAAATGCGGTGCGTTACTATGAAATGATTGAGTAAACTACCCGTAGCCTACACTAGTGTTGTCAAGTGAGGAGACCGGGTGGGTTAACATAACGAGATAAACGATTATGATTGGCTAAGGCAGAGTCATGTGTTTCATGGTAGCCAATCGGAGCCAGTGTTACACACGAGCCAGGAGTCAGGACACGGGCGACACACACACACACACACACACACACACACACACACACAGACACACCAAACAGATTCGAGGAAGCTGCAGAAATGGCGAGTCCGGAGCAGAGAGCTGCGGTGGCCTGAAATTTCGGCCCGAGCCCTCCCCGGCCAGTGACATGCAGACCCGTGCCCGATCCAGCCCGTTGCGAGGCCCGAAGCCAATATTACAATATAATGACAGACACATCTCTCTCCCTCTCTGTTCCGCGTGCTGCGTCGCCGCGCGGCCGTCCTGCGCAGCCTCTCTCTCTGTCTATTTGACTCTCTCTCTCTCTCTCTCTCTCTGTTCGGGAGCTGTCTACAGCAAGTCTGTGTGTGGCTGGGGGAGTGTCTGACTGTGCTCCGCTGTGTAAAATCAAGCGAGCACGCTAAATACAACATTATTTAATTGAATTATTGAAACGACCCGACCCCGGACCTATTAATTAAAAATAAATAAAAAACAAGCCCGGCTTCGGCCGAGGGGCCCGTGAGGGTACCCTCAGGTTTGCAGCAATCCATGAAAATTTGGCATTTTCAAGGTGGAGATAACGCAAATAGTTACTTTCCCTGGTAACTAGTTAGTTTTGTTATAGAGTAATTCAGTTACTAACTCAGTTACTTTTAGGAACAAGTAGTGAGTAACTATAACTAATTACTTTTTTAAAGTAACGTTCCCAACACTGGATTTGGCCAAACGGTCTAGGAGGAGCTCGCAAAAGTAGGTTTTTGATCAAATTCAAAATGGCGGAAAATCTACCATACAGAAATGGGCGTGGCCTAGTAGGTTAGATGCATGATGCTCCAGGGAAACCAGTAGATGTGGAATTTTGATTCTACAGCTCGCGGTTCAGAAGTTATGGACTGACAAACGTGAAATTGGCTGTTATAGCGCCACCATCTGGTGGATTGGTGTAATTTTTTTACTCTGAGTAGTGGGTGATGTCGTGAACCTGTGTGGAAAGTTTGGGTGATGGGGGGTGTATGGTTTCTGAGATCCACACACTTTTAGGGCAGGAAAAGAACAAAAGTAAATACACAAAAGTTTATACATTTATAATTTCAAAACGGTTTCACGTATCCAAAATCCTTTAATAACTTTAGGTCGGGTTAGTCCATAGATCTCCCAGAAGAATGTCCGTGTGATTTGGCCAAACGGTCTAGGAGGAGTTCGCAAAAGTAGGTTTTTGATAAAATTCAAAATGGCAGAAAATCTAGGCACACGCAAATGGGCGTGGCCTATATGGATAGATGCGTATTGATCCAGGGAATACAGTCGAAGTGGAATTTTGATTCTACGCCTCACGGTTCAGAAGATATGGACCATAACGCGAAATGGTCTGTTATAGCGCCACCATCTGGCCGATATGGGTAATTTTTTGTTTCTGAGTAGTGAGGCACATTTACAATCTATGTGCCCAGTCTGGCTATGCTGAGCATTACAGTTTCTGCTGTACATACAGTTTTACCGGAGAAGAAGAAAAAAAATAATCGGAACAGATACAATAGGGATCCACGCACTTCGTGCTTGGACCCCTAATAATAATCGGAACAGATACAATAGGGATCCACGCACTTCGTGCTTGGACCCCTAATAATCGGAACAGATACAATAGGGATCCACGCACTTCGTGCGTGGACCCCTAATAATAAACCGGGTGAAAAACAATAGGGTTTCAGCCCCTTCAGGGCTTGAACCCCTAATAAACCGGCACAAAAACAATAGGGTTTCAGCCCCTTCAGGGCTTGAACCCCTAATAATAAACCGGGTGAAAAACAATAGGGTTTCAGCCCCTTCAGGGCTTGAACCCCTAATAAACCGGCACAAAAACAATAGGGTTTCAGCCCCTTCAGGGCTTGAACCCCTAATGAAGAACTGGACTACCTACCCCAGTGATACTCAACTGGCGGCGAATTGGAAAAAAAAAAGAAAAAAGAAAAGAAAATTTACAGTGCACCTGAACACAACATGTAAGATACCCGCTGAATAAGTGTTCAAATGTTCATGTCATTCTGGCCAATACTCCACTTCTGTTATAGCATTTCAGCCTGGAATAGGGAATATGTTTCAATAATCTATGATTTAGCTGCTAAATTGTCAAATACCGCCGTCTGCTCGCTACCCAGGCACTTACGTATGTACTTAACCTAACTAACTATCCGGTGTGCAACATTGTCAGACTAAACTTCGGCTGACACTAGTGCTGCAACTATCGATTATTTTAGTAATCGAGTATTCTACCGAATAATCCATCGATTAATCGAGTAATCGGATAAGAACCCTTTTTTGTGTTTTCAAAGGCTTATCGTAAATATACACCAAAAAATAAGATAAATCTCTTCAAATAAACAACTACATTAGTTTCTTTCTTAGAAAAAACTTCATTTTTATTTTTAAATTGCATAGAACTGGCAGTGGCACCATTCATCTTTTTCACCCGTCCTTACAAAGCTGTCCATAGTACGCTGTGATCCGCTGAAAAAGAGGTGAAATAATAATTAATATTGATATTTATTAGGTAAGCTCATAACAAAACTGGAGAATGCGCATTTACACACCCTAGACCTGTTGCCTATTATTGACACAAATATCAGAATAGCAAGATAACAGGTCAGGTGGTGTAATAATTGGAGCCTAAAATGCACCAATTAAATAGTTGTTTGCAATCATCATGAGAAGAGTCCGGTCTAGGGTGTGTAAATGTACATTCTCCACACACACACTCTTTCTCTCTCACACACACTCACTCTCTCTTTCTCTCTCACACACCAACAGGCTAGTGTGATCACACACACACACACACACACACACACACAACGCTGTTAAATTAGCCGCTAACGTTAACGTTAGGTTGAGCTTTGTATTAAAACGGCAAGCCACATCAAAAAAATGCAGCGTGAATGCAGTTACTAATAGTCATATTGGCAACGTGGCAAGCCAGCAGCACAACTACTACTAGTCTTAATATCAAGTAGCAATCATTAGCATACATTTACATTAGCGTTGTGTATAGTTAACTTTACGTTAGTAACGTTACCTTGCTCCGCTCGACGTAGATGCGCTGGTGGATGTTTACGGTTCAGGTGCTGAAGCATTGACGAGGTACTGTTGTGATATGCAAGTGTCGTCTTGCACACCACTGAGTTTGTGTCCTTTTTCAGCGTGAAATGGTCCCACACTTAGACAGTTTCGGTCACTTTGTCGGCCCTGGTTCTTCCCTTCCCGGCTCCTCCTGTCTGCTTTCTCCGCCGCCTCGTTCCATTTTGCGGGGTCCGTCTCTGGTCTGTCTGCGATCATGTGTCCTCGCGTGTTTACACCGGAAGAGCGCTGTGCCACACCAGTAAGCGTCCGTGAGAAACAGTCTCTACTCTCTAAATGCCGTGTCGAGGCGAATCATTTTGGCCTCGATCATTTTAATTATTCGAGTTATTCGAGGTACTCGAGGAATCGTGACAGCCCTAGCTGACACCCCAAAAACCTACAATCCGCTACAAAAAAATGTATATTGATTGTTTATTAACTGGCCCCTGGCCTTCTATCATTTCACGAAAGTGGCCCCCGGGCAAAGCAAGTTGAGTATCCCTGACCTACCCGGTAACTGTCTGCCTTTCCGAAGCCCTGCCACTCCGAACGTTAACTTCCATTATTCGGACTGGCGGTCGTTCACCTTTTTTTCATAGGCCCCACCATTACGAAAATTCCTGCCTTCATTATTCGAAATGTCGGCCCTTCCTCGTTTTTCTAAAGGAGCCGCCATTCAGAAGTGCCGACCTTAGGTTTAGGCGTGGGGGTGGGAGAGGTTAGGTTTTGGGTTAGGGTCTGGGGGAGGTTAGGTTTGGCGTGGGGCTGGGAGAGTAAATAAATAAGTTATGTTTATACAGCAGCTTTCACAGACAGTCAAATCAAGTTCGGAGTGGCGGACCTTATGGAAATCGGAGTGGTGGGATTTCTGAGTGGCAATATTTCTGAGTGCCGATATTTCGGAGTGGCAGAACGTCGGAGTGGCAGCACGTCGGAGTGGCAGCATGTAACCGACCTACCCTACCTCTAAAAACTTGCTATGTTGAGTTTTGGTCTAAAGCTGTAAATTTGTAAATATCTCATTCAGTGTGTCCTTTTTTGATTTTGTGAACACAAAATATCTCAAAAGAACTAATAGAATGTGTGCTTTCTCTGTCTAAAAGAGTTAGTTTGTAGAGTTAGTAGTTATGTAGGCATTAGCACTTGAATACAGCATGGTTTCAGCGTCTGAAAATTTAAGCTGAGATAAATGCCTTTTTGTGAAATTCGATAGAACAGTCACTTTAACCATTCATTTTTGGCATCAGTAAGACGTCAGACATCTAAACAATAGTTTTGAACAGTAATTTCCTCCATAACAGCAGGAAACCCCCCTCTCCTTCAAACTCCTCCCTCCGTGTGTGTTCTCCTCCTGCCTCCCTGGCTCTGCAGCGGGCGTGTCACAAGCGAGTTGCTGCTGCTGCTGCTGCCTGTGTGCTGGCGGCCGCTCTTTGGGCGAGTCTGGATGGGCTCGCTCGTTTCTTGGGGTTTCGGTTGAGAGCTTTGATGAAGCTTTTGCGATTCTGGTCTTATTTATGCTGCGTGTTTCAAAGTGTGTTCCACCCGTAATCTATTATGCAAATTTGCAATCCCCCACCGCCAGCTCCCTGCGCGAAAGCGTTTTCGCCAATCCATTTTCATGAGAATGGCTTCCTCACGCGGCTGTTTTTGCTTGGCTTTCTCTCGTCTGGAGAGCACTGTCGCCACTTAGTGGGTCGGTAAAATAGATTATACACATTCAATACCTCCCATATTTTAATATGAGATGTAAAAGGGGTTGATCGACGTCCCACCGTCAAAAAAAAAAAAAAAAAATTTAAGACGAGATATCTCGTCAACGGCAGTGAACGTGTTAAAGGCTTTTTAAAAATTCTGCAAACAGTGTGCCTTGGTAGTTTTTTGGTTCTGACTCTTCACCAAGTTGAATTTACTATTACGTCAACCATCTTTGTTTCTACATTCATGTTCATATTCAACAAGTTGAACATAACCTCATCATAATATTGCATTAACCATTTTATGCACATCTACTTATCTGCAATTCACATTCATTGCACATTGCACAAATATACTTCCTGTGAAAGAAAATGTGGAATGACTATACAGACACCCCACTTAGACCCGAGGGCACCTGTAATATAAAGTCAAATATCCACGATCAACCCGCACCATCAGGAAGCCAAAACTACAGTGAGTCAAGACTACACCCATCTGAGGATGGGTCAAGGTGGCCTAGCATGCACTTTTGGCCAGCAGCCGTCAGTGAGACCAAAGCTTCCTAACCACAGACGTCAACATCACACTCAAGACCATCAGGTTGATATGCAGTCCCGAGCCAATGGACACTGGTGATCTGGCCCTAAGCCCGCTTTACACCACACCCCACCACCCTTTATAACGCCCCCCTATGACAACAGGAGTACCATGCAAGGCCAGGCACTCATGGAACGGGATCCAATGGCCACGGTGCAGTTTGACACCCCTCCAGCAATGGTACGGAGCTACTAAACAACCGGTTTTGACCCCAACCTGGCCGGTGACACCTCTGCAGTGTCCATCAGCATGCCCCATCCCCCAGTGAAAAGTCTGGCCAACACTTCCCCTCCCCCACAAACGCCCATGCAAGGCCCTCAAGCCTCCATGCCCCATCATAGCAACACTAATCATGTACTGCAAGCAACCCTGTCTACACCCCACTCTGCAATGGGACATCCAGTTGTCTCTGTTCCCCCCTCCCAAGCCACCAAGTCTGCCCCCCAGGCCCACAACCTAATGCCCAGCTATTCATATCCCACTCCTGAGCCCCAGACTCCCATGTTAGGATTTCAGGCATTACATTCTCCACCCATGACCCTTATGAATAGTGACACCCATCCTGCCCAGGCCCCTCGAAACCTTGAGCAAGCCTCTCCAGCCCCCATCTACTACCCCCAAGCTTCCATCATGGTGCGACATCCCCCATGCCCCTTCTTCTCCTTCTGCTTCTGGGGGCTGGGTCCCTAACCATATCTATGCCCCAGTACAGCCCCAAATGGCGGTAGCCAGCCCCCAAGCTACATGTATTCTGGTGTTAGTCCACAGACCAAACCTCCCCCTCCAGCCATAGCCCCACCCACATATGCATACATCCCTGCTGTGCCCCACATAACTGCAGACATGGGATCAGCTAATCCAGCATTTCCCCAAGTGGCCTACAGCTGGTTCACACAGACCCACCAAGTTAAGAATGTCCAGGTCTTTATTGGGAATGTAGATTGCAACTTGCTGGTTGATGATTGGATAAGGGATATGCAATACCTCCTGGAGGCCATAGGGCTGCCTATGCACTTTAGTTTTTCTACCGTAGTCCGGCACCTGAGTGGTGAGGCCAGGAGATTCGTTTTAAATTTACCCCCGCATGAGCAGACCACCGAGAGAGCATTTGAAGAGCTGAGGGCTGAACATAGTGACATGCGGCGCTCATTAGACTTTTGTGAGCGTAGCCAGCAACCAGGAGAATCTGCCTGTTTGTATGCCATTGCACTTGAGGCAACCTTGAGGTCGGTAGAAGAGATGCAGCAAGGGGTCAGTCTTTCCCTGACTGTGGGAGTAAGCTTACCCATCAGTTTTTTAGGGGGCTGAACGATGAGGCGATATTATATGCCAGAATTGCGCCCATGAAGTCTAGAATACTGAGCTTCCGAGAACTCCAATCAGAACTCCGAAACATGGCGAGGGAGACTAAGACATTTCAGTCACAGCATAGACCAAAAAAAACATATGCACAGGTACATGTTGCGACAGAGAGTGGTGCCAGAGTCAGGGCAGAAAAATGAAACACAACTCTGAGTTGTCTGAGCGTACTGAGTTGGTCAGGAATCTGAAACTCAGCCAGGAGGAACAGATGGTTAAGCTAGCCAAGCTGGAATCCAGAATCGCTACACCGCCCCCCAATATCCCATGGCTCAACAAGCTTCAGGGAACTCAGTCTCAGGCTCAAGGGTCATGCTACCATGGGTCATGCTACCATGTGGCCCGTGTCTGCAGGGCTGCACTTCCTGACAGCAGCGTAACTACCATATATGCAGAGGGCGCGACTACATCGGGGCCCGGTCGCCGGGGGGAATTGTGAAGTAGTGCCTGCCCGGTTTCAGAAACCCGGTTTTCGATGCCACAGGAGCTCCAGACGGCCGGCCCGGGGCTCGACTCCACTGCACGCCGAGGTGGGGTGCAGGGTGTCGGGCTCGCAGCACCGCTGCGGTGTGCTGCGCCATCCTATCAGGGCCCGGTTTGACCATCTTGCATCGGGGCCCGGGGCTGACTCGTTACGCTGCTGCTTCCTGACACCAGCCAGGCCTGGGATCGTCAGCCCCCAACTGCAGCCCCTCCACATGGGAATACACCCCAGCCAGCCGAGCCTTTAAACCCTTAGGGCCCATGGTAGATGGGGCGACCATGGGCATGCAGGAGGGCCTCAACTGCAGGAGACATGTTTTGTATAGCGCTAATTCACAATGTCTCAGAGGGCTTCACAGAAAATACGTCTAGCTAAATCTAGTAGCAATTACAGTAGTAATAATAACAGATTGAACAATCATATGATAGAGAAAGGGAAGAAAAGGGGGGTGGAATGTGGGGGAGCAGAGAACAGGGAAAGGAGGAGATGCCATGCTTTAGAATAGAATGGGTGCCATGCTTTAGAATATAATGCATGCCATGCTTTAGGATAGAATGGGTGCCATGCTTTAGAATAGTGGGAGAAGAGAGATCAGGAAAGGGAGGAGGTGGGGAGGGAGAGCAGGGGGAATGTGAGAGAGGAGAGAGCAGGAAAAGGGAGGAGGTGGGGAGGGAATAAGAAATGTGGGGGAGGAGAGAGCAGGGAAGTGGAGGAGGTGGGGAAGGGGCAGGGGAAGGGGGAAAGAGCAGGAAAAGGGAGGAGGGGGAGCAAGGGAGGGAGAGGGGGGATGTGGGAGGGATAGGATATACTGTGGGGGAGGAGAGAACAGGGAAAGGAGGAGATGCCATGCTTTAGAAAATGAGTGCCATGCTTTACCTTTACATTGACCGGTGGCGGAGAAGAAGGCACCCCATTGGTGGGCCCCAGAAATGAGGGAGTGATGGAGATAAATGGAATGAAATGCAAAGCACTGATAGACTCTGGCTCACAAGTAACAAGTATCACATATGGATACTGGCGCAACCACCCTGTTCTTCAGGAAAAAGAGCTGCTAAAGTACCCATAGAGGGTGCAGGGAGCCAGAATATACCCTACTAATGGGTGTTATGTGACCAGCCATCCTCCTCCTCTTCTCCCCTCTCTCTATTTTCATCTACTCTCTCTCCCCCTCCCTCTGGGGTTTGAACATTTTTGCGTTTGTTTAAATAAACATTCTTTACAAATTTGCAACCCTTGTCTGGCGTCCTTATTATGTTTTGGTCTTCTGTTGAGCAATTTTATTGTTATACTTTGAAGGCCGTAACAATGGGGTTCTAGCCATTGATCTGAAGGTGCTTGGAAAGGAGTTCAAATCCGTGCCAGCTTTTCTCGTTCATGACTCTGAATACCACTCCACTGTTCCCCTGCTTGTCGGGACCAATGTCGTTCGCCCCACCAGGAAACACCTCCAAGCCACCTATGGCAACAGCTCATGCACAGAGTGCATCAAAGCCACCCTGCATGGTATGCAGCTCTGTTGGAAGTAGGCGAAGCAGGACAAGGAGGTGAACTGGAGGACAGAGTGGGCCCTGCTGTACAGTATATACAGGCCGCAAGATACGTGTTCTTAGTGGGAAGGAAATGGACTTAATGTGTAAGATAAGATCTGGCCCAAAAAGGAAAGCATACACCGCCCTCATTGAATGGTGTGAACACTGTGTGAGATGCTGCCTAACAAAGACGCCCACAGCAGGCCTCAGAGCTCCCCTGGTCAGCATCAATAGCAGTGCCCCCATGGAACTAGTCTGGATAGACTTCCTGAAGTCTAAGGGTGGTCTTGAAAACGTGCTTGTTGTTACTGATCACTTTTCTCGTTTTGCTCAGGCATAACCCACTAAGGACCAGAAAGCCGGCACAGTGGCTAAGGTGCTTTGGAGGAATTTCTTATCTCGCTTTGGTTTTCCTGAGAAACTACATGCAGACCAGGATAGAAAACTTTGAAAGTGCAGTGGTCAAAGAGCTGTGCAAGTGTACGGGCATCATCAAGACGGATACAAGCCCCTATCACCCTCAGGGCAACGGGACAACTGAGAGGTTCAACAGAACACTCATGCACATGTTGGGGACACTGGAGCCTCACCAGAAGCCCTGCTGGCATGAATATTTGGACGCCATGACCCACGCATACAACTGTATGGGCCATGACTCAACTGGATACACGCCATATTTCCTGATGTTTGGCAGGCACCCAAGGCTACCAGTTGACCTGGTCTTTGGACTGTCCACCAACAAGGGGCCGTGTGAGTACAGCGAGTATATCCAAATCCTCCAGGACAGTTTGTCTCAGGCATACTCAGGCTAACCACATGTCTCGTCAGACGAAAGAGCAACAGAAAAAGTATTGTGATAACAAAGCAAGGGACAAGGTTTTCAAACCAGGCAATAGAGTGCTGGTTAAAGTATGCCATGTAGAGGGGAAAAAGATTACGAGGAGATAGATGGGAGGCTCAACCCTTTGTTGTGGTGAAAAAGCAACCTGGGATCCCAGTGTATGTGGTGCGGACTGAGGGTGGAGAAAGGGAGAGAGTGATCCATCCCAACCTCCTCATGCAGTGCATGATCCTTCCTATGGGGTCTGTCCAGGAGGAGACAAGAGAGACAGAGGCGGTGGACTTTGATGTGAGCACAAGGGAACTTGAGTCAGATGCGGTGGAGGATTTGGAGATGGAGAGGACTGAGGGGAATATGGGGGCAGCCCAGTTGGATGAGACGGAGAACTGTGATGAACAAACAGACACAGAGCCAGAGGATTTTGATATGGGGAGCACAGAGGAGAATATGATGGAAGCACAGTTGGAGGAGACAGACAAACAAATGGAAACAGAGTCAGAGGAAGTGGAAGTATGATGGAAGGACAGGGGGCCAGTGGACTGATCGGTAGGGCCGGCTTGCCTGTTGAGCCCAGAGCACTTACGAGAAATCCACCAAGGAATAGACACCCCCCAACGAGACTGTCATATGAATCGCGGGTCCCTAGGCTGGAGAGTGACCAGCAGAAGATAGAAAGAGGACGGAGACTGTGGCAAAGAGTCAAAACACAGAGAGCAGCAGGCCACAACGAAGCTCAACAAAAAAAAGCGAAGTGCATTCACACACTTCGCAGCATGTACAAAACTATGACTCACCTACTAGAGATGCGCGGATGAGCTTTTATGCCATCCTAATCCGCGTGTATGCATGAACCGTCCGCCATAAATCCGCGCAAATTATTTTATACTATTTATAGATGCACGCCCGCCATGCACCCGACGCTATAAACGCTATAAAACGCTATAAAAGGAGCGAACTTACGGTTTCTGCTGTCGTTGGTGCGATCGCTGCAGTCCAAGACTCCAAATAAACTTCCATGCTGTATTATATCCAGTCCACCACTTGCCCTCATAGCTTACTCGGCTAACGCTATAGGCTTTAAGTTTAGTTTACTTGATTGCCTCATTGTATGGGAAAATATGAACGCGTCTTCTCTTCAAACACGTCTTCAGCGGAGACTCCTTTTTGAGGGTGACATCATTGACCATATATGGACGAAAAGTGTAGCCTTGCGACCTAACACATGGCTATTGTTGTGTTTACGGCCGTGGGTCCTTTGGGGGATCTACAATAGGCAACTAAGAATGTGCCTGACGAAAAATGTAGCTTAAAATACGTTCATAGACTAGAGAACGTAATTAATATTATTTTTCCTCATTAATGATACAGCGTTTCAATCGCCCGCAACCCATCCGCTATTTTTCTTTTTTTTTATAATATTTTTATTTGGTTTTTCTGATTTTAACAAACAAAAACAAGAGCATGGCAGCTCAGACACAACATTGATCTGGACAGTGACAGAAGGTGAAAGAATAAACAAAAATAAGGGAGAAGAAAAATAAGGTCAATCTCCAGAGACATGATGTGCTGCATGATTATTTGGTGCAAATTTATCTTCTCTTAAATTTTCTCCTTTTCTGTTCCTTTATACCAGAACGAACAAACTCCGACAGAAAAAAAAAAAAAAAAAAAAAAAAAAACACGCGTACACACACACTCCGATGCTACAACATGGTGATTGTGGTTGTAAAAATAGAAAAATAAAAGTAAATGAATATTGTGAATAGGATCCTGCATAGGGGGATCCAAGGGAGGTCAGTCAGGCGAATTACCCGCCGTCCCTGACCACATCGAGGTAGGCCAGAAACGGGTCCCAAACAACAATTTTTTTTCCAAGTGAGTTGGTCCTCAGGAACCTGAGTCTCTCCCTGCGTATAACAGAAATGATATCCGCCAGCCACCGCTGAAAGGAGGGTGGAGAGGGGGACTTCCATTCCTGCAAAATTAGTTTCTTGACAACAATTGTCCCCTGTGCCAGAGCTTGTTGCACAGCTGTGGGGAAGTCCAAAGAGGACTCCGAGCAGCCGAGGATGGCGAGCTCTGCCTCCCGCTGAAGGGCTATCCTGTAGCCCTTTTAATACCAGTTAAATACCTTGGTCCAGAATCCAGTCAGTAAAGGACAAAATCAGAAAGCATGAGACAAAGTGCCCTCGGATACATGACACCTGTTACACACACAGTGGTGAGACAGATGGATAAATCCTGTGCAACTTATGGTTAGAATAGTGGAGACGGTGAGTGACTTTAAATTGGATCACTTGAACCCATCGGCTATTAATCAGAATGTTTATTTTTATGATCTGGCCCGCCCGCGGGGCGGGATACCCGCAGTCAGCGCGGTTATAACTGAGGCCCACGCATCACTATCACCTACACAAGTGTTTTGTTCCTTACACCTTTGTGTAACTGCTAAGTGGGTGGTTTTAGTTATTTGTTGTTGTTTTTTAGTCTGATGGCTGGGACGCCATCAAAGAAAGAGAGGGTAGATGTAAGGCCTGCCTAAACTAAGCGCTAGGTGGTGCTCTCGTCATGTTTCTTGTGCATATTTTTAAAGTGCGTTACGCCAAGAGTCTCAATGGTCCTCGCGGGACGCCGTAGTCCCCCCCACACACACACACCACAAATCCAATGCCACCATCTGATATGGACACACAAAAGCAAAAAAAGCAGACTTAATGACACATTGATATTGACGCTGCTTATTCAGCTTACAAATACATGCTGCACCTCTCCACTCCTCTGCTCTCCACTGCATTGCAATACATTTTTTAACAGCAACCTGAGGAGGAATGCCATCATTCTCCCTCTCGTTCTCGCCGTTCCCTCTAAATGTTTACTCTGGGTTCCCAGGTGTTCCCCCTCATTTCCACCACTGCTTGAACCAGAAAATGATTTAGCCTCCCATCTATTATTTACAGTATAAAACACAGATACAGAAAGGAAAATAAATCAAAAGTAGAAATAGTGCACTTTCATAATGATAATATGATAGTATACCAGCAAATGTTAGCATGTTTGTTAGATAGCTAAAAAATCATACGTATGAAATTATTTCGGCATAGTAAGACTAAATCTAACATATTAACAACAATGCATGATCCAAAATGTCTTTCTCCAATAAAAAATAGTTATAATAGTTATAATAAATATTTTAAACATTCAAACGGTTTGCCACACCATGGACATTTTTTACCATGAATTGCCAACTCTACCATTATGTCCGTTTGCAAGATGTGTGTCTATATTTCTCTATCATATAATTGTTCGATGTGTTATTATTACTACTGTAATTTGTTACTGTTGTGTCAGCTAGCCCTCCTTTCCCTGTTCTCTCCATATAGTCTCCTATACTCCTCTATACTCCCATACTCTTCCATATGCTTTCTCCTCTCCCACATTTCCCATTCTCTCCCCACCTCCTCCCTCCTCCTGTTCTCTTCTCCCCCACACCCCCCCCCATTTTCCAGGTTTTAAAGGCTGCATTACGCTTACAGTAGTTCACACAGAGAACCTACGCCTTGCCTTGCCTCAACCCACGCCTACGCCTGCAGACCTTGACCTGGGCGTGAACCTATTACACGCTTTTGCGATCACACCGCATGCCTATTCCATGTTCACCTGAGCCGAGTCACAAGTGCCTCTCCTCTCTCCCGACTGTATTATCATAGGTAAAATAAATCGTATATATTTAATGTTCTATTGATGCTGGATATGTATAACCAGGTCTGACTATAGTCGGACATTTTAGAGAGGTGATCTTGCAAGAATATGTGCTGGCACAACAACATTGTCCATCTTGCTTCTTCGGTCGCTATTCTCTCTCATGAAGATTTGTTTGCAGACAGGGAGAAAGCCCCACGTGATAGCCACCCGTCAATCTCTCTTTCTCTCTCTCTCTCTCTCTCTGCTCAACACTGTTGTAGTAACTCCATTTTATTTTGAAATTCAGTTGACTTTGCCATTTCCAACGGATATTGTCGCGTTTTTCTTTCATGGCTTGACAGAAGAAGTCTGCCTGCACGCGCCTTGTCGGCTTGAAAATAGAACTCACGCCTAAACGATAAAATTGGCAAGGCACAGGCAAGGTGTGGGTACACGCAGGGTTCACGCTCAGGCGGGCGGTGTACACAGCCTCGTTGACTAAAACGGACGCCTATTTAAAAGCGTGGGTAAAGGCAAGGCATAGGCAAGGCTTGGGTCGCCGGTGTGAACCCAGCCGGGTTCACACCGACGACCCAAGCCAGAATTTCAAAATAAAATGGAGTTACTACAACCGTGTTGAACAGAGAGAGAGAGAGAGAGAGAGAGATTGACGGGTGGCTATCACATGGGGCTTTCTCCCTGTCTGCAAACAAATCTTCATGAGAGAGAATAGCGACCGAAGCAAGATGGACAATGTTGTTGTGCCAGCACATATTCTTGCAAGATCACCTCTCTAAAATGTCCGACTATAGTCAGACCTGGTTATACATATCCAGCATCAATAGAACATTAAATATATCCAATTTATTTTACCTAGAGGCTACCCATGACAATTCTGGACAACACGTGAAAAAATACAGTCGGGAGAGAGGAGAGGCGCCTGTGACTCGGCTCCAGGTTCGGCGTGCAAAAGGCATGCGGTGTGATCGCAAAAGCGTGTAACAGGTTCAAGCCCAGCTCGGCGTAGGCGTGGGTTGAGGCAAGGCAAGGCGTAGGTTGTCTGTGTGAACTAAGCGTTACGCATGGAGAGAATTACAGCATATTGCATTCCTCGCGCAAACATTGCAAGACGGGAATCTGTTTGGTGTGGGTTCACACCGGCGACCCAAGCCTTGCCTATGCCTTGCCTTTACCCACGCTTTTAAATAGGCGTCTGTTTTAGTCAACGAGGCTGTGTACACCGGCCGCATGAGCGTGAACCCTGCGTGTACCCACACCTTGCCTGTGCCTTGCCGATTTTATCGTTTAGGCGTGAGTTCTATTTTCAAGCCGACAAGGCGCGTGCAGGCAGGCTTCTTCTGTCAAGCCATGAAAGAAAAACGCGACAATATCCGTGGGAAATGGCAAAGTCAACTGAATTTCAAAATAAAATGGAGTTACTACAACAGTGTTGAGCAGAGAGAGAGAGAGAGAGAGAGATTGACGGGTGGCTATCACGTGGGGCTTTCTCCCTGCAAACAAATCTTCATGAGAGAGAATAGCGACCGAAGAAGCAAGATGGACAATGTTGTTGTGCCAGCACATATTCTTGCAAGATCACCTCTCTAAAATGTCCGACTATAGTCAGACCTGGTTATACATATCCAGCATCAATAGAACATTAAATATATCCGATTTATTTGACCTATGATAATTCGGGACCACACATGAAAAAATACAGTCGGGAGAGAGGAGAGGCACTTGTGACTCGGCTCAGGTGAACGTGGAATAGGCGTGCGGTGTGATCGCAAAAGCGTGTAATAGGTTCACGCCCAGCTCAAGGTCTGCAGGCGTAGGCGTGGGTTGAGGCAAGGCAAGGCGTAGGTTCTCTGTGTGAACATAGATGCCCAGCCTTGCCTGGCCACGCCTGTGAATAATTCTGGTAGTTATGCCGCGTTCGTGTATGGTGGGAGGTGGCAAGTAGCTAGTGGCCAACGCGTCATATCCGACCTATTTGCGTTCGAGATTGCACTGGGAAGTAGCAAGTAACATGACGCAAAATGACGCGTTTGACGCGTCATCCCATGGATATCCAAACAACCAAACACGAGGAAAATGGAGACTCATGCTAAAATGGTTGTAGCTCTTTGTGCTTACGAGCATTACAAATGTATTTGTCAATATGTTGTCCGTTTAGAAGAAGACGTGGAGGAGAAGACCAAGCGTGAAAGATACAGTTTTCTTTCTATTGTCTTTCTTCTGAATGCGATGTTCCTCCCGGTCTTTTTTCTGCAACTACGATAGCTAGCTAAACAGCGTTAACGTTAGCTAAACCTTTTCAACAACTGTGCAATTCACTCAAATCACAATAACAATTAACATTCTAGAAAACAATACACAAACTCATAACCTGTTGTATGTCATAAAAGACCAACGCTTGATCCGGTTACCACACGTTCCTGAGCTTTAGAAAAGTGTCTAATCCATCACAGGAGTGGTTAAATTTAGAATACAATACAATAGTATATTGTCACAGAACCACATCTAGTGTCAAAGGCATAGCCGTTTCACTTTAATCATTAAGAGCATTGATCCATTTGATCATTCTTTTGCAATGTATTTTAGGCAGACGTTAGACAATTACCCATGAGAAAATAATTAAGATTTAAAGACAATATTTTCTT
The DNA here is from genome assembly GCF_964638095.1 of Poromitra crassiceps. NCBI lineage: Eukaryota > Metazoa > Chordata > Actinopteri > Beryciformes > Melamphaidae > Poromitra > Poromitra crassiceps. The sequence goes on along the minus strand of NC_139624.1, from coordinate 66,822,297 downwards.
AATGTTTTATTTGTTCAACTTAAATGAACAATTCATACATGTATGAAACATTTCTACAATTGTACATTTCTAAAATTTAACAATAACAAATACATTGGAGCAAAAAACAACTTTGTAAAGTGCTTAGAACGATTACAAACAAGTCCTGAATTGTCATGTGTGATAATTACACATCACACAGATGCACACATGTAGTACTCTTAACCTGACTTCATCACTCATACATTCGTTACAGTGACAAGGAGTCCACCTTGTGGCCTGGGTGTGAAATGGCATGCTGAATAACAGTAAACATCTCCGATTTGGGGTAGACAGACACAAATGAAAGGGATGTGGGGTTGTATGAGGTACTTGCCGACAGTCAGTCTATTGTACTACCTGCAGTAGAGATGCCAATGACCCTGTTCACAGTCAGCAGACGGCTCCACTTGTCTGACGCGGCCAGTCTCCATTTCTCCAAACTGGGACCACGCCGGCTGCATTCTAGTCCAATACACAGGGTTCATACACATTTTGACTAGTGGATTTCCATGACTTTTCCATGACTCTAAACCAAATTTCCATTACCAAAGATTTTGTGAAGTCTCTGTGTATCCATGAAAAAGTGAATGAGTATGGCATTCTAAAATAGAACAGATTACAATAATTGAAAAAATTACATGGTCAACGCTAACGACAACAAAGATCTTGAGTAGGGCTGGCTGGGTGATATGGACTAAAAATCATGTCTCTGTATGTTTAGGGTGAATGGCGATACATATATCTAGGTATTTTCTACAAAGTGGGCTAAATGTTCAGTTGTAAGGCTGAGTGATATGAACAAAATCACTGTGGATAAAATGACTAGTCGGTAAAGGTAAATAATAGAACAGCTATAACAGTCTGGTAAGTTCAGAAAATGACATCACTTTACTGTAAGGCTGAATTCACACCGGCGACCCAAGCCTTGCCTACGCCTTGCCTTTACCCACGCTTTTTAATAGGCGTCCGTTTTAGTCAACGAGGCTGTGTACACCGTGCGCCTGAGCGTGAACCCTGCGTGTACCCACGCCTTGCCTGCGCCTTGCCGATTTTATCGAATAGGCGTGAGTTCTATTTTGAAGCCGACAAGGCGCGTGCAGGCAGACTTCTTCTGTCAAGCCATGAAAGAAAAACGCGACAATATCTGTCGGAAATGGCGAAGTCAACTGAATTTCAAAATAAAATTGAGTTACTACAACAGTTTTGAGCAGAGAGAGAGAGAGAGTGATTGACGGGTGGCTATCACGTGGGGCTTTCTCACCGTCGTCAAAAAAAATCTTCAGAGAGAGAAGAGCGTCTGAAGAAGCAAGATGGATAATGAAAAGTTAATCCACTTAGTACAACAGCATCCAGTTATCTATGACAACACTCACCCAAACAACAAGGACCGAGCAATCAGAGCTGCAATTTTTGACTCAATCGCAACCAAGCTTGGAGATGAAGTTTCAGGTAAGCTAAACTTTTTTTTTTCTCAATCAGTTTGAGTATCCTACCTATCCAACAAATCTTGTAGCCTACTATCAAAAAACCCACACCCGTTTTAGACCCATGGTCCCAAACCATATTTATTTTGAGTGTAGGTGATGTTGGATGCATAGCCTATGTCAAACATATGGCTATATAAAAAAAAATTGCGCTGTTGTTAAATGCAACGGACAGAGGCCATGCAAACTTTGTCTCCCTCCCCCATCATGTAAACAAACACATCACATCATGGTATAGGCAAGCTGAACCACCATGGCTGCTACCCTCCCCCTCCTGTTCCCAAGTCATTGTGAAAGTTATTGTACTCATCTGTGTCACTCTAAACTTAATTCTAAAGTGATCACATAGGAATAATAATATTAATGTTAGCCTATAACAATAGACAAATACAGAATATAACCATTACTAATGTTTTATAACATTGGAGCCTATTAGAATCAAACAAATATTTTATCATATATATAATGCAACTTATTATATTACAACATATTATTATTATTATTATAATTGTTGTTATTACTAATAATATGTAACATCCAGATGAAATAGCCCCAATAATAAATGATCATTCATGGATTGTTCACAAAAGTTTATTCACACCGAGAATTAAAAAACAGAGTTGTTTGCCAAGAGCAAATACTATACATATGTCAAATTCACACACTTTAAAAGATGTAACTACTCTCAACGCCCTCAAATCCAGGGAGACTATGGGCTCTATTCTCCCACAGGCCATCGGCGCTATTACGGGCCTTAACCGCAAAAAAACGTGCCTTGCGCCTGTTTCGGCAAGATAGCAATAGGCTTTAGGCTGCCAAATGCGCTTTAGGCCGAATGGGCGTGGCGCAGTCCCAAAGTGGGCGTGTCGGCGCTAAATACCAGCCTAGTGATATCTTGGGACCTGGCCTACATTTAGCGCTTTGCGCTTTTGTAAAGCAGGCCTATTCTGTGCCTTCACTGCTTCTTCTCTGTCACCCTTCTCTCTCTCTCTCTCTGAGTTCCCAGCATGCATTGTGTTTCTTCATTTCGCTACTAAATAGCCACCAAATGAGCCAAAATAGATATAAAAGGTAGTTCTAAATTAATGTGTAATGGTAACACAGCCTGCCATTGTCAACATTTAAATATTGGACCAAATAAAACCTCGAAATGAAAACACCACCCTATGTGAAACATATATGTCCTCCTGGGCCTATATATACCCCTTGTCGAGTTAACGTGATTTAGAGAAGTAACAGCGGAACGCGCTTCTAATGGCATCTGCTATACTGTGATGTCCCTCCAATAACTTGGCCCTATTTCACATTTAGTTTTACAATAAAAACACATTTATGCAATGACTTGACATAATGTAGGGTATATTTATGTGCATCATCCTTCCTGCAGCAGGCGAGAGAAAATGATATCTTTCTGGACAAACTTTCACCAATCTAATAGGCTATATTTTTCTAGCTGATGCATAGAACATTATTTTCACTTTGATCTTGCTATAGTGTAGCGTATTTACATGCTTGCAGTATTGAAACTGCAGTTAGATTGGTTTGAGAAGCATAATAATATGGAATAATAGCCTATAATGCAGACAGACAGGCTGGATGAAGGGAGGGGGGGGGGGGGGGCAGAGCGTTTGGCTTTCGTCTGGTTTTGCGGGATCACTGGAATTGGAGCTAAAAAGGCAAGCGTGCGATTCGTTTATTGCACTTATCCAATGAGCATGACGGTGCATAATTTTACGCCTAAAAGGCGTGGTTGTAATGCTTTGGGCTGCATCTAGCGCCAGCACGACGATATCAAGTGCGCCTTTCCACGCCCACTGCTTTGATCTGCGCCTGCCGCTCGGCCTAGAAACTGCGCCGATGCAACGATAGGGGCCATTGTGGCTGGCACACAGTCACTTACTGAGCCTATTTCTCAATATCTTGACAGACACATTAAAGTGTTGGTATCTGATCTTCCTTCTTATTTAAAAGACACCACTGACTTTTTGAATAGGTTAGGTGCTGTACAGCTCACTGATGAGAATGTATTTTTATGTACCATGGATGTCAACAGTCTCTACACTAATGTTCCTCATGTGGAGGGCTTGCAAGCTCTAACACATTTTTTTAATAGAAGATCGACGCTACAGCCCCCGACTGACTTTTTGGTTGATTTATCAAACTTGATCCTTAATAGCAATTATTTTAAATTTGAGAATGCTTACTATCTTCAATGTCAGGGGGTTTCTATGGGTAGTCCATGTTCCCCTAATTATGCAAACCTCTTTATGGGAAAGTTTGAAGAAGACTTTGTTTATAATAACAACCCCTTCTCCATTTTTTTGAAGTGTTGGTTCAGATATATTGATGATGTATTTTTTCTGTTTTCTGGGACACACTCTCAACTAGAGGAGTTCAATATTTATATTAATTCCAGACTACCATCTATTAAATTCTCACTAGAATACAGTGAAGACACTGTCTCCTTCCTTGATGTTTCTGTAAACAAATCTGAACAACTACTGACAAAGGTGTATAGAAAACAGCAGACAGGAATAGTTTCTTGGACTACTCTAGCTATCATCCCCCCAGCCTCAAAAGAGGTTTGCCATACAGTCAACTTTTGAGGATTAGGAGGATTTGCAGCTCTGACCACATGTTTGAAGAGCAGGCTGCTGAACTATGTACAAGGTTTAGGGCAAAAGGTTTTAACAACACAATCCTTGAGAACAGCCTACAGAGAGTTAGGAGGTTGAAACATGAGGACCTGTTGGTCCCGAAGTCCGCCCCTGCCCGAGGGTCTAGAATAGTGTGTGCCGCGACTTTTTCACCTGCTTCTCAGGAAATAAAAAAATGTGTTTTAAGTCACTGGAACATTTTGCAAAGTGACCCCCAAGTGGGCCATTTATTTGGCGAGCCTCCCTTGTTTGCTCAAAAACGGGCTAGAAATGTACGAGATATGATCGTCAGAGCTGACTGCTACACACGCCCCCCTGGCCCCTCCCATTTTTTGTCTGATGTACAGAATGGTAATTTTCCTTGCTTTAACTGTATTCAATGTAATGCTATGATCAGAGGAGAGACATTCTTCCATCCTCACTCTGGAAGAAAGTACTCAATCAAGAGTAGGATTTCATGTAAAACTAAATTTGTTGTGTATCTATTGAAGTGTCCATGTGGGTTAGTATACATTGGAAAAACTATCAGAGAGTTGAAAACTCGCATTTCAGAACACAAGAGTAGCATTAGAAACAGAGATGTAGGCCCCTATCGTTGCATCGGCGCAGTTTCTAGGCCGAGCGGCAGGCGCAGATCAAAGCAGTGGGCGTGGAAAGGCGCACTTGATATCGTCGTGCTGGCGCTAGATGCAGCCCAAAGCATTACAACCACGCCTTTTAGGCGTAAAATTATGCACCGTCATGCTCATTGGATAAGTGCAATAAACGAATAGCACGCTTGCCTTTTTAGCTCCAATTCCAGTGATCCCGCAAAACCAGACGAAAGCCAAACGCTCTGCCCCCCCCCCCCCCTCCCTTCATCCAGCCTGTCTGTCTGCATTATAGGCTATTATTCCATATTATTATGCTTCTCAAACCAATCTAACTGCAGTTTCAATACTGCAAGCATGTAAATACGCTACACTATAGCAAGATCAAAGTGAAAATAATGTTCTATGCATCAGCTAGAAAAATATAGCCTATTAGATTGGTGAAAGTTTGTCCAGAAAGATATCATTTTCTCTCGCCTGCTGCAGGAAGGATGATGCACATAAATATACCCTACATTATGTCAAGTCATTGCATAAATGTGTTTTTATTGTAAAACTAAATGTGAAATAGGGCCAAGTTATTGGAGGGACATCACAGTATAGCAGATGCCATTAGAAGCGCGTTCCGAAGCGCGTTCCGCTGTTACTTCTCTAAATCACGTTAACTCGACAAGGGGTATATATATGCCCAGGAGGACATATATGTTTCACATAGGGTGGTGTTTTCATTTCATGTTTTATTTGGTCCAATATTGAAATGTTGACAATGGCAGGCTGTGTTACCATTACACATTAATTTAGAACTACCTTTTATATCTATTTTGGCTCATTTGGTGGCTATTTAGTAGCGAAATGAAGAAACACAATGCATGCTGGGAACTCAGAGAGAGAGAGAGAGAAGGGTGACAGAGAAGAAGCAGTGAAGGCAAAGAATAGGCCTGCTTTTCAAAAGCGCAAAGCGCTAAATGTAGGCAAGGGTCCCAAGATATCACTAGGCTGGTATTTAGCGCCGACACGCCCACTTTGGGACTGCGCCACGCCCATTCGGCCTAAAGCGCATTTGGCAGCCTAAAGCCTATTGCTATCTTGCCGAAACAGGCGCAAGGCACGTTTTTTTGCGGTTAAGGCCCGTAATAGCGCCGATGGCCTGTGGGAGAATAGAGCCCGTAAAGTCCTCTGTCGCCAGGCATTTTAATGAGTTTGGTCACAACGTGTGTTCCCTCAGGTTCCAGGGTATAGAACATGTTAGTCCACTGAAGAGGGGGGGGTGACAGAGACAAGGCCCTGTTACAAAGAGAAGCGTTTTGGATACATACTTTACAGACAGAACACCCCAAGGGCTTGAATGAAGAACTTTTGCTAGGTTGTTTCCTTTAGGGAATGCGTTGGGTGGATGTGCTGTGGGTTCACACATGATGCTCTTGCACTGTAATGCAGTGTGGGAGCGTCATGTGTGGACCTGCAGTATCTCTATCCAATGCATTCACTTGTATGCATTTTATTATGTATTTTTCTAATTCTATTTTAAGATTTTCTTACTGATTTTCTGTTATTTCAATATGTTGACTTTCTATCTGTGCTTATATAACACAAGTGTGGCCATCCAGCCTCATTCTTCTCGTATGCAAAACATTGATGCATTCCTGCTGTGTAATATATACAGACTTATCTATACAAGTGTACTGTTTAAATTGTACCTTATCTTTTTTGATATTCTCTGATGTTTTTGATATTGTATTCTTTGATATTTTATGGTGTGAGATATTTCCAGTACTTGATAATGTAATTGATTGTACTTCCGGTTTGACACTATTTATACGTCTTGTCCGTCTACTGTCAGCACAATGCTGAGGAAGGCTTACGCCCAGTGTGCGAACTATACCGTGACTTTCGCCTCGGTGCGGACAGCTGCTGCGCTTTTTCAGAGAGGACTGCCTCTCTTCACAGTCTGATTCAGTCAGCACATCCGACAGGCTACAGTATCATAAGCAGTAGCTACTAATGACCAAACCACATCAAACCTCCATGCAGCTCAAAAAAGCAAAATCACAGTATGATCTCTATAGTTTATCTGCACGCTCAAAGACACTCTTGTCGTGCGCACGGGAGGGAGGGAGAGAGACAATGTGACTAGAGCTGGCCTATAGCTCATTAACAATGCAGTTAAACTTAAATCCCGTCACTCAAAAACAATTTAATCATGTATTTAATTAACTCAAAACTGCTCAAATTATTATGCTATATTCACTTCGTAAATAAACAACGAAACCCTCATTTGTGCCATAAAAAGTTAAAATATTGATGAATTAATTATTTAAGACCAAGACCATAGCCTATTTAACCAAGGCTTCAGTTGCCCGACTGAGAAACACACGCAGGTCAGGTCCTGGTTCAGCAGCATCAACACCTGCTGCTTCTCCCGTCTGTGTCGTCGGCGCTTGCGGCGGGTTGTCTTGTGTTGGCCCGGCCGGGATCAGCAGCGGCCTGTCTCGAGTTGTCGTCCCCACAACATCAGCAGCCGGCGGTGGTGTAAGATCGCTATCTTTATCCACGTTTGGAGGAACTGGTTGTTGCAGCAGTTCCTCATTTTTGTTCCTCTTAGTGAACCCAAAGCTTGTAAGGCTCCCTTGTTTTCTTTTTGACATGCTTAGTTAAGTTGCGAATTCAAGTTAGTCCCGCGCAAGTCATTGTTTTGATTTCCTCATCATCTCATTTGCCTGACTCCACCTGCCTGCGTGAGTGACGTTTGATTTGCACCTACAGTGCTGGCAGCGCCGCCACGCTCGCTGTGGTGAGGGCGAGAATAACATGCATTTTGGTATATCCTTACTGTGAATTCGACAGTGATTAATAAGCACACTCGGAATCATATTAGTCAGGGATCCAGTCACCCAAAATTTGAGAGGACCTGACATGGCATGCTATACTTTTTGTTTGTGTTTTATCTATTCATTTGGACATTAAGGTCCACTGAATGAGAGGTCTGCTCTGCCGGAAACCTCGCGAAAAAAAGTTGTGGCCATTTTTGTATATGAAGCCTTTATTTTTTGACCGAAAAATGTGAAAGAGTTTTTTTTCCTCAAAGTCCTCAGTGGGTTGCGTAGGCTGTCAATAAATTCATCCCAGGTACACAGAACATGTGTGTTGACAACACCAAGTTAAGAAATACACTTACAAAACCTTTCCAAATGATTTATAGCCATTTTCTATTACAAAAAAGCACTCGTTTTTTGAATTTTCTCCATTATTTTCATCTTTACTTTGTTAGTAAGCAATTATATCCTGAAATATTACATCAGCCAATGTGTCATTCTTTTCAGCAGATATTATAGTCATTCCACACTAAAGATGATTAAAATCAACTCAAAATCAATGGATCTGTGGTGATTGTATTACCTTTATGCTCGAAATTCCTCGAGACATGTTTTTAGTTTTAACAAAACACTGTACCCCAAAGACAATACTTGTAACACAATAAATTCAAAACAACAAAATGATTTTAATCACAAAATGTACACTGCATGACAAGCCAACAAAACAATTATTGTTATACAGCTTAATAGATTGTGACCAGTATCTAGAAAACATTAAATTAAACATTAGCTGAACAAAATTATTGAACACAACACATTAAAAAAAGAAAGAAAAAATGTTCAATCTTTGAACATTTGTTGGGGTCCCCAGTGCAGAGACATGCGATGACACACTTGACATTGGCTCTCACACAAGAGCATCCTCGGGCACACATGCTTTTCTTGCAGTGACAGTATGGTGTGTTTGAATTCTGCAGGTTTTGCCTCCTTCAGCATCATGGTTGCCATCAGCTTACCACTGACAAGCTCTCTGCCGAAGTCAATGGCAACAGGGTAGGTTGGTTGAGACATGTGTGCTCACTTGCATACAGCCAACTGATGCAGGGCTCGGCGAAGGTGTAACTGGAACGAAGGCATCTTCGGTAGGTGGAAGGCAACGCATGTCTCCTTTGATATTGCCAAAGAGATGGGCTCGCAGTGCATCCAAATTACCACTGAAGTCACTCCTCTCATACAGTGACACCATGTACCACCTAGCCGCTGTCACAACATCTTCTTTAACATCCAGGCTTTCCCCAGGGTTACCGTATCTGCACAGGGGCAGAAGGTCTTCCAGGTGATCAACGGCAGTTTTGTAGGCGTGCTTTTTTCCTCTTCTGTAGCGATAGCTGTAGAGATAGCTCACTGTGTCACAGCACAAGCTCAAGGTCCTGGGACTAAACACAGCAATGTGTGACTGGATCCTGGACTTTCTGACAGACCGCCGCCAGGTGGTGAGAGTGGGCAACCTCACCTCCTCCCCACTGACCATCAGCATAGGAGTGCCCCAGGGATGCGTCTCCAGCCCCTTCTGGTACTACCTCTACACCCACGACTGCGTGGCGACTCAAACCTCGAACACCATCGTGAAGTTTGCAGACGACACAGCGGTCGTGGGGATGATCTCCAGGAGCAACGAGACGGCCTACAGAAAGGAGGTGGAGGCCCTGGAACAATGGTGCCAGGACAACCATCTCTCTCTAAATGTCTCCAAGACCAAGGAGATCATTGTAGACTACAGGAGGGGGGGGGGGGGGGGGGCGCACACCCCCCAATCACCATCAATGGCACAGTGGTGGAAAAGGTGGACAGCTTCAAGTACCTGGGAGTCAACATCCACCAGGACCTGACATGGGCCAGCCACACCGACACTGTTGTCAAAAAGGCCCAACAGCGACTACACGGACTCAGACGCCTGAAGAAATTCGGGCTAAGGCCAAAAATCCTCAGGGACTTCTACAGAGGCATCATTGAAAGCCTGCTGACTGGCTGCTTCACCACCTGGTACGGGAACTGTACCACCATGGACCGCAGGGCACTAAGAAGAGTGAGGCTCGTGGCCCAGCACGTAACAGGATGTGAGCTACCAGAACTGCAGGAACTGTACAATCAGCGGTGCCTCAGGAGGTCCCTGAAGATCATCAAGGACACATACCACCCCCACAACAGCCTGTTCTCCCTGTTACCCTCAGGGAGGAGATACAGGGTCCCAAAAGCACGAACAAATCGCCTGAGGGACAGTTTCTTCCCGCAGGCCACGAGACTCCTTAACACACACAAATAAACAATCATGTAGCAGCTGCTACCATTACATATGATAATTATGCCTATGTTATTTGCACCTGTGCAAACAGAATGTTTATTTATGTTTTAAGGTGTCTATGCTAGAAAAGAAAAGGAAAAGTTTACTGTTATTGCTTGCATATATATGCCCTGTTTTTGCACTGTTATACTGTTATTTGCACTATGTTGTAACGGAGCCTACAGCACAAGAATTTCACACGTGATACTTGTACTACGGAGTGACAATAAAAATCTTGAATCTTGAATCTTGAATCCAGTCAGTATGTAGGTGCTGAGGAGCATGGAGGAAAGATCTGCAGCTTGAACATCATAGTTCACTGCCAGGGCGTCTGCGATTGCATCTTCTTTACCCACAGCTCCTGCAGGCCATCCATGTAATTTTCCGTGATCCTGGTCGCACTGTTCTGTTAAAAGCAGATTGTCAGGTTGAGCTTCCAGAACTATCCTGTGAGAAGCATGAGGAGGCAGATACCAGGATGTTTGCCCACATTGCATGCTCATTACAACATCTGCACCACAAACGGGCTGTAGTGGTGGCTACTGACACAGACGTAATCATGATGTGCATATACTACATTGCACACATGGATGGCCTGCAGGAGCTGTGGGTAAAGAAGATGGATATCTACCTGCTCATGCAATCGCAGACACCCTGGCAGTGAACAATGATGTTCAAGCTGCAGATCTTTCCTCCATGCTCCTCAGCACCTACTGACTGGATGTGACACAGTGAGCTATCTCTACAGAAGAGGAAAAAAGCACGCCTACAAAACTGCCGTTGATCACCTGGAAGACCTTCTGCCCCTGTGCAGATACGGTAACCCTGAAAGCCTGGATGTTAAAGAAGATGTTGTGACAGCGGCTAGGCGGTACATGGTGTCACTGTATGAAAGGAGTGACTTCAGTGGTAATTTGGATGCACTGCGAGCCCATCTCTTTGGCAATATCAAAGGAGACATGCGTTGCCTTCCACCTACCGAAGATGCCTTCATTCCAGTTACACCTTCGCCGAGCCCTGCATCAGTTGGCTGTATGCAAGTGAGCACACATGTCTCAACCAACCTACCCTGTTGCCACTGACTTCGGCAGAGAGCTTGTCAGTGGTAAGCTGATGGCAACCATGATGCTGAAGGAGGCAAAACCTGCAGAATTCAAACACACCAAATACTGTCACTGCAAGAAAAGCATGTGTGCCCGAGGATGCTCTTGTGTGAGAGCCAATGTCAAGTGTGTCATCGCATGTCTCTGCACTGGGGACCCCAACAAATGTTCAAAGATTGAACTCACACTTGAAGACAGTGACAGTGATTGAGTTATTTCTCACACTTGAAGACAGTGACAGTGATTGAGTTATTTTGTTCATTGCAAAGTTAATTTTGTTATATTATAGACCTTGTTGCCAGTCTTTTTTCTTTCTTTTTTTAATGTGTTGTGTTCAATAATTTTGTTCAGCTAATGTTTAATTTAATGTTTTCTAGATACTGGTCACAATCTATCCAAATTTATAACAATAATTGTTTTCTTGGCTTGTCATGCAGTGTACATTTTGTGATTAAAATCATTTTGTTGTTTTGAATTTCTTGTGTTACAAGTATTGTCTTTGGGGTACAGGGTTTTGTTAAAACTAAAAACATGTCTCAAGGAATTTCGAGCATAAAGGTAATAAAATCACCACAGATCCATTGATTTTGGGTTGATTTTAATCATCTTTAGTGTGGAATGACTATAATATCTGCTGAAAAGAATGACACATTGGCTGATGTCATATTTCAGGATATAATTGCTTACTAACAAAGTAAAGATGAAAATAATGGAGAAAATTAAAAAAACGAGTGCTTTTTTGTAGTAGAAAATGGCTATAAATCATTTGGAAAGGTTTTGTAAGTGTATTTCTTAACTTGGTGTTGTCAACACACATGTTCTGTGTACCTGGGATTAATTTATTGACAGCCTACGCAACCCACTGAGGACTTTGAGGAAAAAAAACTCTTTCACATTTTTCGGTCAAAAAATAAAGGCTTCATATCCAAAAATGGCCACAGCTTTTTTTCGCGAGGTTTCCGGCAGAGCAGACCTCTCATTCAGTGGACCTTAATGTCCAAATGAATAGATAAAACACAAAAAAAAAGTATAGCATGCCATGTCAGGTTCAACCCATTTTCTTGAGCTTTTGGGCCTGTGGATCCCTGACTATATCAAAATCGCCTAATTTTATGCAGAATCCATGATAAGGTACAGGAAAAACATCGAAAATACAAAGGGAAAATATATCTATAGTCAATAATTTAGAGACCCCCCCCAAATTTCACAAGTCATGCTTTCAGGGGGTCTACTATTTCTTTAAGGGGAGCCAAAGCCCCCCCAGCTCCCCCGTAGTTTGCACCCTGCTTACGCCGAAACGTCCATTGTCACTGCTGCTGCTTGAAGGTATTAAAACAACCCAAAAGGATTTATTTTGAGTGCTGGTTTTTTGTCCCTCTGCTTGTAGTGTTTACAACGCCGGCGTGACATCATTCATTCACTGGACCAAGACTGCACTGCGCTGCTTTGTTACAACTTCTTTCTGTTAACGTTGACTGTGGCTATTGAAAATGAGGCCCCTTTGGCTAATAGCGGGCTTAGCACTATACCTGAATACCAGCATCGCCTTTCAGGTTTGGCTTATCCACCTTATTGCCAGCAATGGGAGAAGAAGGCGACAGGAAATATTAAACGTGTCTGCCACTTTGACAGCTGTCAGGCTCTCTCTGCCCCCGCGTAGGACAAGGAGGCAGTGGGTGAAGATACGCAGCCGTGACTGGGAGAGGGTTGTCATGATGGAGATTAGTCACTCGGAGTGGAGAGAAAACCTTCGTATGGGTAGGGCATCCTTTTACCGGTTGTGTGACACCGTTGGACCGTTCATGATACCAGAGGAAACAACAGTACGAGCACCAATCCCGTTACCGATGAGAGTTGCCATCGTTTTGTACAAACTGGGCAGTTGTGGGGAATATCGCTTGGTTGCTAACCAGTTTGGGGTCCACAGAAGCAGTCAAAAAATGTGTGTACATGTTCTGTCGCGGTATGGTGGATACAACTATGAGCCACTTCATAAAAGTCCCAAGTGAAGAGGAAGCGACCCAGATAGCAGAGCGCTTTCAAAGAGTTTATGGACTTCCACAAGTGATTGGCTGTGTAGATGGAAGCCACATACCCATCCTACCCCCTAGTGACGGCTACCGAGATTTCATCAACCGAAAAGGATGGGCTTCTTACGTTCTACAGGGTGTTGTAGATGACCAATATTGGTGTTTTTTTTTATTGTCCTGAGGACACAAACAAGGTGAACAAATCAGTCAGTTAGCCTACATCAAATTATTTCGTTCATATTTTTCTTTAGCAAGAATAACAGCAGAACAATGAAAAACAGTATCAGTTGACCTAAAGACTTGACATATATTTGAAAAGCAAGTAGCTTTACTTGATCAACAGTTCCAAAAAGCAGTCAAGATTAGTCATAAAGCCAAAAGCAATATGGGAAAGATTGGGATGGAAACACACCTTGTAACAGAGAACCTTTCTGATAGCTGGCCTAAAACCCTACTTTGTGTTTTAGTTTTTGGAGTGTGAACTGTGAAGTGCCTGGCAGTGCCCATGATGCCAACGTCCTGCGTCAGTCAGATCTGTTCAAAAAGGCTGACCAGTTGCCCAGGGTAAATATTTAATAACCCTATAAAGGTGATTTTGTTTTCGTGGGAATAAAGATAATCTGAAGCCTTTTCCTCCAGCTAATATTATTTTCTTTGTTTTGCAGCGTGTGTTGGAAGTTGAGGGACAGGGTGTAAATTTCTTCATCCTAGGTGACCCTGCTTATCCACTATTGGAGTGGCTGATGAAAGGGTACACGCGGTCTCCACGACTGACCCCTGAGCAGGAGTCTTTTAATGTGTATCTTAGTGCTGCCCGTACCTGTGTGGAAATTGCATTTGGGAGATTAAAATCAAGGTGGAGAATTCTTTTGAAAAGAAGCAATCTTCACTATTCGTTTTCCCCTTACCTGATCACAACATGCTGTGCTTTACACAACTTCTGTGAAAGAGAAAAGGACCAAGGCAACCCAAGATGGATGCATGAGGCAACAATCCTGGAGGAACAATTCCCTCAGCCCGGAGACCATCCCATGAACGCCGTCAATCCAGATGGCCAAGCAGTTAGAGAGGCACTCAAAAATTACATGGCAGCAAACTTTCCGCTCCGCCAAGGTGTACGTGCTTGAGCCGTCAGGTATTCCTGGTGTTGGGTCACATTAAGTTACATTTTTGATAAAGACTAGTATGTTTGGCCTGCAGCGGGACTTTTGTGACAAAAACTAAACAAAATATAATGCAAATAGTTCTGTTTTTATTAACACCTTTATGCCCTTTAACATACATCACCATAGTAGGAACACATTGAAAAAACAAGAATCCCTGCTGAAGAATTTTACTGATATAAATACATTTGAGACTCACCACTGGGCTAATAGCTTGCTAAGATCTTGTGCCATTTGCTGAACCAAATAAGTATCTTCTTGTCAGAAAAAAAGCCAGCCTACAAAAAGTGGTGTAACATTAGTCAGTCAGCCCAATGATTTCAGCGAAGGCAGAGGTGTGAAACAAGTGAAACTTCTTGCTTCACCTGGATGCTACTTTCTGCCTTTGCTGATGTGAAGTTCAAGGAAATAGTCATCTGATAAGCAGGAGATATCAACTTTCATGTTATATTGTTTATACTGTAATAATCCGCTCCCGGGATCATTAAGTGAGGAGGAGAAGATGCAATACTTGGTACAGTCTTTATTCCTGGTTCACACTCATAGCTTCTAGCTACACACACAGCTCCTAGCTACACACACGTCCTGTCCGCTTCCTCGTATTCCCAGACTCGCTCTCCACCCGAGACCGGAAGTCCCCTATACACTGGCTGGTCCGCTGCCTTCACGTAACGTCGTAATCGCCACCGACATGTCAAACTCTGGGTCGCCACATTACCCCCTCCCTTCTTAGGCCCGCTCCCACGCGGGCACCCACAACCCACACATATCCCCCTGTACCAAAACACACCAACACATCAACGCTTTTCCCCAATATCTTTTTTTCCTATCCCCACAACAGTCTTTTCTTTTCTTTTTTCCACACACCATCATCTACATCATTGACATTTTCCCCCTTTCCTTTTACACTCATTTTCACTCACATTTCAATTATTTCGTTTCTCTTTTCCCATTCATTTAAATTCTACCCACATTTCCATTCATTTAAACCGCCCTTTCCATCCCCCCTTTCAAAGCTTCTGTCCCATCTGAAGCACTCTAGTCCCTCCCAACCCCCAGTGGGGTTAGTCCTTCGCAGGGTGACTCTCTTCGGTCCCCCCTCTGTGCCCTACAGTCATCACATGCACTGCAGTAGCTCCGCACGTCCCCCTTGTGTTTTCCCCAGTAGAAATCTCTATGGATGCGGCTGAGTGTCTCTTCAGGCCCAAAATGACTGGATCCGGGGGGACTGGATCTGGGGGCCCTATGTGCCCACCGTAGCACCAATCCCCGCAGGTAGCTGGGTACAACCCACTGGGACCCCTCGCTTCCGTGCCCCTTTCTCTCCAAAATCCCCTCGTCCAGACGCAGGTCCGAAAACATGTTCCACAGTCCCTTCGTGGCACCGGAACATGTGTGAATCTCCTCCACAGGGGGCCGGCGTCCGGCCGCTACCCACCCGTACACCGGACCGATATCCGCATCCTCCATCTGTCTGCGATCCCACTCATACACGTCGGCCCTGTCGTCATCGTCCAGGACCCCCTCTTGCACTTGCTCGTTCTCCCGTCCCGCTCCTCCAGGGGGCGGCGTGTTGAGGTCAGCGGGGGTACAACCGGCCGCGATCTCCACCTCGGCCTCCTTCACAGCAACCGTGGGGGGTGTGGAGCAGTCAGGTTGCGCTGGT
The DNA here is from genome assembly GCF_964638095.1 of Poromitra crassiceps. Taxonomy (NCBI): domain Eukaryota; kingdom Metazoa; phylum Chordata; class Actinopteri; order Beryciformes; family Melamphaidae; genus Poromitra; species Poromitra crassiceps. The sequence goes on along the minus strand of NC_139624.1, from coordinate 66,806,429 downwards.
TCCTCCGCCGTTGACCCCTCTCGCTCACCCGGAGACACGAGCGTTGCTCTCCCGACCGTAACAGCGTTGCAGATGATGTCCTCTACCGTGGGGGTTGCAGAGCAGCTAGGCTCCTCCGGCGCCAGCAACACCCGTCCATCTGGACACGCAGTCCACACTCTCCTGACCTGACCTGAATGACCTCTTCCCCCCGGCTGCACACATTCTCCTCTGGAGACACAATCGTCAGTCCCCCGACTCGAATAATGTTCTCTTCAGCCTGTGTCCCTCCTTCGTCCTCCACAGACTCAGTGCAGTTCCTGGCCAAATGTCCAGGCTTCTTACACGACCAACAGAGTCTCACCTGCCAGCCGCCTGCGCATCTCTCCTCTTCCGCTGTCCTCTGTCCTCTGACAGCCTCCGGACACTCCCTGGCCAGATGTCCAGATGTCCCGCACGACCAACAGACACCCGGGCGCCCCCAGTACCGTTGCTCCGCGTACCTGGTTTGCCCCGAATGAATGCTGTGACACCACCTCGCCAGATGACCCTGTGCTCCACAAGTCCAACACAGTCTCTGCGGCTCCTCCGTCCGCTTTTCTCCGTGCTGCGTGACCTCCTGCAGCCGTTTCATAAGCTCCTCTGCCCAGACAGGCGTCGCTTCCAACAGCCGTCTGATCTCCTGCATCAAGCGGGCCTCCACGCCGGCAAGCACCGCGCTGAACTCCTGCTTCAGGCGTGTCTCCATGCCAGCCAGTACCGCGCTGAACTCCTGAGTCGGTAGCTCCTCCCTCCCCCCGTCCAACGACGAGGGTCCACCAACGTGTGCCATTCCACGTGGTGTTTGTAGCAGTTAGCACACCAGCTAACCCCCAGCTAGCACACCAGCTAGCCTCCAGCTAGCACGCACAGCTAGCCTTGCAGCAGTTTAGCAGACACAGCTAACCTTTCAGCAGCTAGCAGACACAGCTAGCCGCCCACGCCTGGCCGATCCTCCAAGGCGTTAATTTTCACTTCTTCTCCGCTCCTCCTTGCCCCTTCTCACACGCCAACTGTAGCACTCAAGCCGGCCTACTTGAGGGAAATCCAGCCCGATTAGCTTGCAGCTGGCTGGAACCTCCGCGACGAGCAGCAACAGTCCGTCTCTCCGTTCCTCTTTTTTTGATGTTACCGCACGAGGCAAGCGGCAAAGTTCGTAGTTAACACTTCTGTACACCAATGTAATAATCCGCTCCCGGGATCATTAAGTGAGGAGGAGAAGATGCAATACTTGGTACAGTCTTTATTCCTGGTTCACACTCATAGCTTCTAGCTACACACACAGCTCCTAGCTACACACACGTCCTGTCCGCTTCCTCGTATTCCCAGACTCGCTCTCCACCCGAGACCGGAAGTCCCCTATACACTGGCTGGTCCGCTGCCTTCACGTAACGTTGTAATCGCCACCGACATGTCAAACTCTGGGTCGCCACAATACCATACTTTACCATAGAAAAAATACTGGTCAACTGACTTACAAAAAAAAATATATATATATATATATATATATATATATATATATATATATATATATATATATATATATATATATATATATATACGTATATATATATATAAAAGATGACTGACCAAATGGATTTGGTGTGTTATCAGGGTTTATTCTCCATGTGGCATTAGCCTTACTTGTTCAAATGAAATTTACTGGGTTGTGAAATGTAATATATATGCCACATGAAATTGGGTTTGCTATGTATTATTTATTGAGATTACTTGCATGTACTTATGTGCCTCAAACACATTCATGTGTGTATCTGGTTTATTTATGTGTTGCATGCTGTATGTCAGTGTAATGCAGTATAATTCATGATTTAAGAAAATAAAAACCTATAAAAGGATTGTGTATCACGATTAGATATTTTATTAATTGCAGTCAGCTACAGTACATACATAATCTTTTACTGGTTACCTGGTTTACATCACAATCTTATTGCATCTACAGTATGTACTATGGCAAGTTTTTATATTCACAGTCATGGGTCGGGCTAAAAAGACTGCAGTATGTTATCACCTGACTATAATGTAGGCTATAATATGTCATCGGTTACCTTGTGTTGTCGGTTGGGATGGTGTCTCAGCAGATGCAGGGATGCTATCAGTACTGGTGGATGCAGAGGTGTCCTCAGCTGCTGCAGGGGCTCTCCCTGGGCTTTTATCCTCTTCAACTGTGTCATATTCCACATCTATTGATTGATAGGATATACTTAGTTAGGTAAACGTTTTGTATGTTTACTTGTATGCCCATGAACATCGCCCATATGGCATGAGAAATACTTGGGATATAACGCTAATTAACGTGTAGCTAAGTTAGCTACGTGCTAACGTTAGCTAGCTTACCTGGATTTGGTGTATCAGGTGAATGCTTGATGCGTTGACTTCTATAGTGGCCAGCGGACGGTTACCAAGCATCTCGTCCAACATTTTGTCAAATTTGAACCTTGCTGTGTCAGAGCCACTTCTTTTGTTGTGGTTTTTGACCTCGTAGTAACGTTTCTTTAGTGTATTCCACCGTGACCTGACTTGCTCCACGGAACGTGTTGGGAAACCGGCGTCCTGCAGTCTGTCCGTTACAGTTTTGAATATGTCAGCATTTCGGTGCCTTCTCCCATCTAAAGTGCCAAGTACATTTAATTATTTCATCGCCGAAAGACAAAACTCAGTTTCCTCATCGCTCCAGAAGTGGGCCGACTTGCCTTTCTTTGCTACCGCCGCCATTTTTCGGATATTGCTGATACGTCACGTCACTTGGCTGAAGCCGCACCTGTGCAGGTAGTCTGCTGCGGTCAGAAAGCAGGATAAGGTGTATACATGTAGCAGTATCCCGGGTTCTTTCGGAGTGCATAACCGGCTTTCTCAAAACCGGGATAAGGGCTTATCCAGGTTTCTGAAACTGGGATATGATGTTTACATGCGCAAACACAAAAATGGGATACTCCAAAACCCAGACAGTAACCGGGATACTCAAGTCCATGTAAACGCAGTCATTGTGTGACAATCAGTGGGACTTTACCTTTACCTGCCCCTCCCTGTCTCCAAGGGTGTGCCTCAGGGCTCAATATTAGGTCCAACTTTGTTCTCTGTGTATACAGTATAAATGATTTAGCTATCTCTGTTGGTGACTCACTGATTCACCTTTATGCCGATGACACCATTCTGTACGCCTCTGGCCCTACCCCAGATGCTGTAGTCATGCTTCTCCAGTCTAGTTTCAACAGCAGCCAACAGGTTTTCTCCTCCCTACGCCTCATGTTAACACATTGAGTGCCAGCCATTTTTTCAATCCTGTAGGTAAGTTGTGCCAGGTTTTTTTTTGAGGATTCTGGCTCATTTTACAACAGCCGAGGATCTGTTTTCTGTTAAGACTTCGTGAACACCAATCATCTAAAAATAACTAATAGAATGTGTGCTTTCTCTGTCTAAAAGAGTTAGTTTGCAGAGTTAGTAGTTATGTAGATATTAGCCGTTGAGTACAGCATGGTTTTAGCGTATGAGACAGCAAGCTGAGATAATCGCAGTTTTGTGAAATTCAGCAGAACAGTCACCTGCCTGTGATTGTGGGTGCCTTTGGGCGAGTCTGTATACTGTATTGTGTGTGTGTGTGTGTGTGTGTGTGTGTGTGTGTGTGTGTGTGTGTGTGTGTGTTCGCGCGTTGCTCCGCGGCTCTGGGGGGAGGGGATCTCTGTCCGTTCTGTGTGTGTGTCTCCGGGCTCCTCCCTCCGTCTGTGCTGCTGGGAGTTTCCAGCGAGTTGAGCAGCCTCTCCCTGGCAGCGAGTGTGGATAGGTCTCACTGTCTCTTGGGTTTGAGAGCCCCGATTAAGCCCCGTGCGACTCTAGGCTTTATGCTGCTCACCCAGTCCATTTCTGGAACCCCCCACCGCAGCAGCGCGAAGCGTCCCCGCCTACAGTATGAGAATGAGGCTCGTTCGCTTCTGACTGTAAAATCGCCAAGCCATTTCCGCGGGAGGCGGCTGCTTTTGGTCCACGGGTCCCGTGGCTGTGGCTTTCTCTCTGTCTCTGTCGCCACTTAGTGGTCGGTAAAATAGATTATACACATTCTCTTGCTCCAATAGTTATCTCGAAGATGTAAAAGGGGTTGATTGATGTCCCACCGTCAAAAAAAAAAAATGTTTATGTAAGACGAGTTAGCTCGTCCTTGGCACTCAAGCGCTGGATTATGTAAGACGAGTTAGGTCGTCTATGGCACTTAATGTGTTAAACACCTCTAAGACCAAGGTCATGCACTGCAAAAAAGGTCACTCAAAATACAAGAAAAAAAAGAGAGAATTTGAGCAGAAATTACTTAATACTAGTGAAATTTTCTGTCCATGCAGCTAGTTAATTTTACTTGACAAGAAATCTTAAAATAAGTTTGTTCCAGTCTTGAAATAAGTCGGCTCTGATAAGTGTCTGAAGGTTAGAAATAAGTACAAAATGCTTGTTTTTAGATCACATTACTTGCTATCAAAGTTTCTACAGCACAGTAGTAAGTGAAATACACTGAATATCAGCAAATAATTCTTAATAATTCTTTCTTTTCATTCTTAATTTTAGCACACTGCAAAAATTAAGGCCAAGGAACAAGGACATAAATCACTAATTTAAGCATAGATTACTTAATACTAGTGGAGTATGATTATGCTGTTTTACTTGAAACAAGTTAGCTCATCTTGAAATAGGCACCAGGAACAGGAAACCCACTTACTGAAATGACAACCAGCACTGCAATTCAAATTTGACAATATTTATTGTAAGAACATCATTGTCATATTGTAATATTGTAAGAACATCAGCTAGATCTGCAGAACGATTACTCAGCCATGTTCAAGCCTGACACCCAACAGATGAACACAGTAACTCTGGCCCGTTTCAATCAGTACAAATTTTTCTACAACCTGACTGTTGACAATAATGAAAAAGAGGCTGCCATATTTGTTGCCATGGATGGTGAGGCCAATCTTGACTTCCTGACAACCCCCATCAGCATCCCTGAGATTGATCTGCCTTTCCTTGACTTCAATACTCCAGCCATCAGTGATCTGAACTTGTATGAGCAAATTGGATTGAAGCACATCTTGACTACCACTGAGCAGACTGTTGATGTGGATGCTCTGTAATAATCTGGATGTCTTACAGACTGGACTTTGGCAACAGATATCAAAATAACAGATATCAATAGTACTGTACTTTTAAAACCATAACCCAGAAATGGACACTGTGGATGAGGGAGGGAGACAGAGAGAGGGAGACAAAGAGAGGGGGAGACAGAGAGAGGGAGGACAGAGCGAGGGAGACAAGAGAGATAGAGAGGGAGACAAAGAGAGGGGGAGACAGAGAGAGGGAGACAAAGAGAGGGGGGACAGAGCGAGGGAGACAAGAGAGATAGAGAGGGAGACAAAGAGAGAGGGAGACAAAGAGAGGGGGGACAGAGCGAGGGAGACAAGAGAGATAGAGGGAGACAAAGCGAGGGGGAGACAGAGAGAGGGAGACAAAGAGAGGGGGAGACAAGAGAGAGGGAGACAGAGAGATGGACCACAGATGAACAAAAAAAGGTTATATGGCTAGAACAGAAAAAATCTTTCTGGAAGCTTATACTGTAGGAAAAATATTTCTACCTGATGACAGGGAAAAAGAAAAAAATGGCAGACTAAGCTGGATGTCCTACATATAGTCAGGTACAACAAATGTGCAAATAGTGCAAACGGAAACAAAAGTGCAGTGCCAATAACAGACCTGACATTCTATGCATTTGTACATGTATGGACTATTTCTCAATGAATGTTTTCCACTCACTGAGTGCTTTCTTATATGAGCTTGTCGCATCTCTATCATGGATGGCATCGACCAGTACCTCCGTTTGAATGACTGAGAGGAGGGTTGCAACACATTTGGGGTATGTCAGGTGCAGAGTGTAGTAGTACGCCATTAACATTAACATTCCTTCAAAGCAATCATCCTCCGCTAAGGTGCTCACTGGTGTGTTTCCCACGGCGAGGATGCAGGACGTTCCCTCAAACAGCAACACCGGGGTGGAGAGAGGCCGTCTGTCCAAGAAAAGTGATGGATCCTCCATTGGCTAGCATTGAATGACATGGATAAACAGTTCAATGTGGATTAGAAGAGTTTCAAGAGAACAGTAGTAATGTAAAAGTGTAAGGACACAGTATAGTGGCTACATTGATAGTAGAAGAGCAACATAAGAATTCTCACCTGAATGATATGGAGCAGTGCCTCACTGGCATTCACCAGCCGCTTTGGTGGTGAACTGGGTGAGGGGAAAAGCGACGGGAGTACTGTCACGAGGGAAATGGTAGAATCCACTAAGGAAGGGGAAAAAATGGGGGGGGGGGCGCAACATTAGGCCCACTTAAATAAACCTTATCAGCTGGCCACATACATCAGCTCCTTGACTTGCGGACCACTGCCCCCACACTGTTTCAGGTGTTCCTGCTCTCAAAAAGAGATGGTCTCTGCACTAGCATGTGTGTCAGGTCACAGGTGCATCAGAGAAGCAGGACAAGTTGAAGAGGCAGAAAGTTCCCGCACACGGAGTTCACTTTATGCAAGATTGAATAAAAGTCTTGCATAAAGTAAAGTCAATGTGCGGGAGCTTTCTGCCTCTTCAAGGTGTTCCTTCTCCAACACAAATGATTTAAATCATCATCAACTGCCTTCATTAATCAGATCATTGACAAGGAGCATTTCACTTCACCAATATAGGGATGGGCGCAAGTACCCAAGTCCTCGTTCACACCATTACTACTCAAGTAACGTTTCTGTCATCCGGGTACTCACACTTCAACAATGCAGAGTAAAATCCCTGGTGCAACACAGGCCCGATGAAACTTATTCATATGTTATATGAAACAGTAACTTACCTGCACGCAGATTCAAAGGGAAAGGGGGTTTCAGGGCCTTCTTCCACACGCCATAAAACTGGAGCTGGCCACAGAAGTCTGCCCATCTCTTCTTTGTTTCCTCAATGTATTTGTGGTTGCCGCCACCCAGGATGCGACACATCTCATCCATTGCCTACAACAAAATACAGTTATAACTCCACCACCACACAGGTTTGATACAACACAGCAAGACAAGCACACAAACTCCAGTGAGGCAAGTTAAGAACTTACATGTCGAGGATCTTTAAAGCATGGATATGCCTCCAATACTTTTGTGGCTCGGTCTTCTTCCTTTGTTGAATCTGAGTCAATGAAGGCCCGCCTGGCTTGAAACTCGAGGTCCAGAATTTGAGCAACGCTGCTGTGGTTGGGTGGTTTCTGGTTGGATTTCTTGTACATCTTGCTGAGGGTTGTATAGACCAAATCAGCGGGATGTTTACATTTACTTCCGGGTACCCCTGAGGTCCACACATTATAATGGCGGTGGACGGCACAAACTGACGTGTTGAAGACAAAAACAGACAAAGAAGACAAAAATGGTTCGTCCGTGTTGTGTTGTTGTTTAATATCATTCATAACAGCACTTTCACTAACGTTAGTGGAGACCAGACTAGCTAATTTACCTGTTGGACCAGACCAGAGTAGACTTGACGCTAAATTAAATTAACGTGGCGTCAGTAGCTCTGTTTGTAACGTTAACGTAACCTCGCGTCACCAGGCTCTTCTACGTTAACGAGTCTGCAAAACAGCGAGTTTGACAGACAAACAAACCTTATTAGCTAGCTAACACTACATAAAACAAACACAGAAGAAAGGCTAGATACGTCGGACAAGCATGTTTACTAACCGTTTAACCATTTAAATTGAAAGTAGTCGGCCGAAAACAACGAGAGGGTTTGACAGCATTTATTTGACAACACGCACATTTAAACCTGCCGCCTTCCCCAAGTGGTACCCGGAAGTAAATTTGTTTACATGGTGACGTCACGGTGATTTGGTCTATAGTGCCTCGCCTGCAACTCCAGACTGTCCTGGCCTGTTGTAAGACAGATACAACAGAAGAGACAAGGACAGACATTTCAATGTAAACCCTTTACACCAGCAGCAGGGAAGAGAAACCTACCTCGCTGACTTGGTTGTCTATCAGCCAGAATCAGAAAGCAGTAGCAGCTGTCAAAATTTCTGGATATTAAAGACATGAAAAACGTTTGATCATATGATGCTAGTTCATTTGCATTTCACCTCAGACAAGACAGGACACTGCTTTTAAGTCTGAAATTTACCTCGATTTGCTAGAAAGATTAACATTTCAGCTTTTCGCCAACTACAGTATAGGGTGCTGCTTGATGATGTCACTAGGTTGACTGTACAGTACAGTAGTAAGGATTTTGAATGTTTTTGATTAATCAAAACAACCAAAATCAAAACAAAAGTTTATGAAACAGCAAAGATAATGTGGTCCTCATTTGTGAAGATTATCTTGGTGAACACAAACTTCCCTTTTCATAAACTTTTGTTAACCACAGATCTTATTTGATGCATTTAACCGAAATTCCCATACAGAAATACCATCGAATTTTCCCCCTACAAACCAGCAGCGCAGGGACTTCTGGGTAAGCCTACAAAAATATGTCATCCCTGCAGTACTCTTATTGAAAAATTTCTAAAATATCTATCAACTAAATCATGGAAATACGTATATGGGAAAAATCCAATATTGTGCAACCCTAGCAATGCACTGCACTCTCGTGTTTGAGATGGAGGCAATTGTAGTCAGAGTACAGAAAACTAATACTAGCACACTTTCATTTTCCAACTTTAACAACCCATACCTGGACTGAGGTCATGATTGCCGAGGTCATCGTTAAGAGTTGCGGTTGGAGCACTTTGAGCAACGTTGGGTCTTTTGGTTTTGGTGTGCTTTTTACTCTGCATCTGCAGACTGAGCTGGGAGCTGGGAACTGAGAGACAAAGACAGATTTCAATGTAAACACTTACACTGGTAGCAGGGGAGATAAATCATATGAATGAGAGAAACATCATACATATTAGGGATGGCGGAAATTATTCTTTCCCCTGACCGACAACTGACGCTCATTAACCAACAAGATTAAAATGTACTATTTATAGCCTAATGCATTCCCCTGGCTGGCGAAGTTGGCACAACACTTATTCATGTTTCCCTGTGTGGTGCGGAGCGTGTTTCAGCGATGACGTTAAAGGGTATTATCTTCCAAGAAGTATTCAGAAGTAGCCTAACGTGCAGCACTTGTTTATGTCTGTTGTCATCGTCTCCCTGCGTAGCCTAAATGCAAAACATTGATTTATGCAAAACTGCAAACCGTTTTGCAGACATTAATTTAGTTTGACAGTTATTGAGTGTTGATTTGAGTTAAGTTGTGGACCAGTGATCAAGCACCTGACCATCCCCACCCACACTCCGTGTGTGTAATTACTAGTACTATGTCAGCACACTTTAGTTTCTTTTTCCCACTTTCAGCATATACCTTGACTGAGGTCGTCATCACTGATGTCATCGCCAAGAGTTGCAGTTGGAGCACTTTGAGCAACATTGGATTTTGGGTTGGGTGTCTTGTTGGTTTTGGTCTGCTTAACCTGCATCTGCAGATTGCACTGGCCTGCAAAAACAGATACAACAGGAGGGGGACATGGACAGAGATTTCAATGTAGGAAGCCACACCCCTCTGTTGTTTTCCAGCCTGCCCAAGCGCCTGACCATCCCCACTCCTTTGAGCGTGTACTACTAGATCACAGCACGCTTTATTTTTCCCACCTTCAGCACATACAGTACCTGGACTGAGGTCGTCATCGCTGACGTCATCGCCAAGAGTTGGAGTAGTTTGAGCAACATTGGGTTTTGGGTTGGGTGTCTTGTTGGTTTTGCCATGCTTCTTAGTCTGCTTAACCTGCATCTGCAGATCGCGCTGGCCTGCAAAAACAGATAACAGGAGGGGGACATGGACAGAGATTTCAATGTAAACAATTTTTACACCAAGAACAGGGAAGAGAAATCATGAATGAGAGAAACATCATACATACGATTATTAAATTTGCGATTGATATAGTTTTGAGCAGTGAAGGAAGCCACACCCCTCTCTGTGTTGTGAAAACAGCTGTTGTTTTCCAGCCTGCCCAAGCGCCTGACCATCCCCACTCCTTTGAGCGTGTACTACTAGAACTATCACAGCACGCTTTATTTTTCCCACCTTCAGCACATACAGTACCTGGACTGAGGTCGTCATCGCTGACGTCATCGCCAAGAGTTGGAGTAGTTTGAGCAACATTGGGTTTTGGGTTGGGTGTCTTGTTGGTTTTGCCATGCTTCTTAGTCTGCTTAACCTGCATCTGCAGATCGCGCTGGCCTGCAAAAACAGATAACAGGAGGGGGACATGGACAGAGATTTCAATGTAAACACTTTTTACACCAAGAACAGGGAAGAGAAATCATGAATGAGAGAAACATCATACATACGATTATTAAATTTGCGGTTGATATAGTTTTGAGCAGTGAAGGAAGCCACACCCCTCTCTGTGTTGTGAAAACAGCTGTTGTTTTCCAGCCTGCCCAAGCGCCTGACCATCCCCACTCCTTTGAGCGTGTACTACTAGAACTATCACAGCACGCTTTATCTTTCCCACCTTCAGCACATACAGTACCTGGACTGAGGTCGTCATCGCTGACGTCATCGCCAAGAGTTGGAGTAGTTTGAGCAACATTGGGTTTTGGGTTGGGTGTCTTGTTGGTTTTGCCATGCTTCTTAGTCTGCTTAACCTGCATCTGCAGATCGCGCTGGCCTGCAAAAACAGATAACAGGAGGGGGACATGGACAGAGATTTCAATGTAGGAAGCCACACCCCTCTGTGTTGTGAAAACAGCTGTTGTTTTCCAGCCTGTCCAAGCGCCTGACCATCCCCACTCCTTCGAGCATGTACTACTAGAACTATGACAGCCACTTTCAGCACATATACCTGGGCTGAAGTTGTCTTCACTGAGGTCATCAAAATATATGGTCGAAGCACTTGAAACACTTCTATCACCATCTGTGTCATCTTCTGTGATGCTTGTATCGAAGAGAGACCTCTTTGCCACCCCTCGTTGTGGCATGGAGCCCTGCCTCTTCTTTGGAGACTTCATATTTTGGAGTCGCTTCCACAATTTGGACTGGATGGTCGCCTGTGGTAAAGGAATGTTTAATAAGTTGTTTGTCTTGTTGTTGCCCCAGCTGACCCCCCCCCCCCCCCCCCTCACACACAGTGTTAGGGTTTAAATAACCATTACTTACATATGGTGTGTCTGTGTCAGCATCCCGTAGCATAGGATAATAGTCGACAAGCTTCTGTGCCATTGCTCTCAGTTCATGTTTGGGGGGGTATTTCACTTCATTCCCAAGGGGACTAGCACGCAGGATTGCAACCATGCTGGTGATTGTGTTTCTTATAAGTCTGCAACATAGCTCCTTCGACATATTGCAATCCTTTTCCTTTCCATTGCGGAGCAATGCAAAGTACTGTCTGCGCACCAACTCTAACTCTCCATCTGTGTACACCACATACTCTGGTGAGTCTGGCAATTTCACTGTTTTGGAAGGGGTTTGGGGTTTGGGGGTGGAGGCTCGATATTTTAGGGTGGCGGTTCGAGATTTGGGGGTGGCAGTTCGAGGCTGGCATGGTGACATGTCACTGGTTGACGGTATACTCCCACTTGCACTACAACTGCTGCCATCTTGGTCAGTAGCATCGTATTCGTCACACTATTGCAAGGATCAAACAATAAAAACTATTAAAAACATGGGACATGTCTGGCAACATCATTCACATGAGCTATTCCAATGTGTATTAGACTTACCTTTGGACTGATGGCATCCCATAGCTTCTTCCTCCTAAGAAAATTCTCAGGACCAGGAAAGAGATCCTTCAGGTCATCCCGGCTGAGGGTTTTCAAAACCCCCACATCAATATTGGCGGCTGTAACATTAGTAAGATGGATATCAATTACACATCAAACAAGATTTTCATGCCTTCCCCTCACAAAGTGTTAGCATTCTTTTTTCTCTGGATTCCAACACACGTACAAAACAGTACAGAAGAAGGTTCCCTCTAATAAAAAAACTGCTCAAGACAAAATTGGTGAAATTTGCACTGCACAATACCACCGGCATCTTGTTTGATCCAAATCATCAAATAAATCATCATCAATTACTTTTCTTGCCCCACACTCCAACATTTATTTGCCAGTTATTATCTTAACTGCATATTACTTCAGTTTAAACATTATCTGTCAGCAATCCTTTGAATTTGAGGTTCAGTATGTATATATATATATATATATATATATATATATATATATATATATATATTAAAAAGATTAATCTAGAAGAAAATTGTCATTTAGGACAGCCATATTTAAGACAAATCTAAATAAATGTGTAGAAAATAAAATACAGCAGGCTCATCTCCAATATAGACTCTTTGCACAGGGGCCATTTTGTGTCAAAAAGGCAGGGTAAACACAGGTGCAAGCAAAACACTAATGAGGGTTTCCAACTTGAAAAAGGAGTCTATTGTGTGCAGCAGATCCACAGACATACCTTTATATTCAAGATTCATAGACATTTTGAAAACATTCATTGTTGCTTTGTAAGGTTTAGAATGTTAGTGAATAAGAAATTCAATGGGTGCAGTTAGAAGCAAGCTCTCTCTATACTGGACCTTACACAAAACTTCATGTGACATGTATTCATAGTATTCCCATGACACACACAGCTCATTGACTGCATGTGGTGCATGGTTTGATTGTAATCACCTGTCATTCTCCTACCAAGGTGCCCGTGCTGTGCTGTTACAAATAATACTATCAACTGTCAACTGTGTAAAAAGAATGGCCTTTACGATGTTAAGCACGACTTGACTTGGTGCCATGGCACGAGTCCGATACCTCACGAGTCCGACACCTCACGAGTCCGAAAAAAGAGGCTAACTTCCCCCAGACCCTAACCCAAAACCTAACCTCTCCCACCCCCACGCCTAAACCTAACCTCCCCCAGACCCTAACCCAAAACCATGAGGTGTCGGACTCGTGAGGTATCGGACTCGTGAGGTATCGGACTAGGGGGCAGTCCCCCTTGACTTACCCTCTAACACAGACCATGTGCCCGCGTCCAAGTTGTCCATATTGTCCGCTGCTAAACGTTGCCTGGCGGGCAAAACACAACAAGCACAGGGTTAGCTAAGTAACGCTAGGTAATGCAGTTCTAACGCTAGCTAACGTGAAGTAACACGTGTACTTTAGCTAGCTACTTAACAAGAGGGTAACGTTAGCCAATAACGCTCCCTACGTTGCTATTGCTAATTAGCGTTAGCTAATTTGACAAGCTAACGCTAGCTAACTTAGCAAGCTCGCTAACGGTAGCCGACGAAGAGCGCAGGCGGAAAAAAGTTATATGTCTGAACAGCACGGTCCTAAATAATATAAAAATAATGTAACTACAAACCTTAGCGTTAATTCCTACCGGAATCCATTCTGGTTTCTCTGAAAGTGCGTCTTGTCTTGGTGGCGGGGGGGGGGTCAAGTGCCAAATCCACGTCCAGAATGCCTTGCGCCAATAGGATGACGCATGCGCAGAAAATACAGAAAAATACAGAAAAAATATATATTTGTAGTACCAGAAGAGAATTGCGATCATTGATTGTAATTCTAAACCGTTGTCATTATTTTGTTATGTTAAATTAAATGGTCATGTTTTATCAAAGAAGTAATTCTTAAAGACCTACGTCACTCCCCAACCCCCCCCCAAGGCCACGTCCATAGGCCACGTCCATGACAAAGGGCAACGTACTGACGTCGGCAGAGCGGAACTCAGTGTGCATCATGGCGGCTTGGCGGTGTATGGTATGTTTTGTTTTTGCTGCGTTATCATTAAAGTCCCTTCTTAGCCACATTAATGTGGTACATGGTCGTAGTCCGGATTTTTGGGTTTTGTGTGGAATTGATGGTTGTGAACAAGACTTCAGAGTTTTCAACTCATTCTATCGCCACATTAAACGAACACACCCTCTGTATTTGACGTCTGGATACCCACCAAGTGGAGGGTGGAGACGGACACCCACAGATGTAGGGTCGGAAGATTTTGGTACAGCAATTTTTCCTGACTGCGCCACTCCTACGAGCAGCTCTGTGGAAGTAACGCCACATGTCGCCACACTTGAACCACCCCTGCCTGGCAGCACCAACTCGGTAAGTTTGCTAGCAAGCGTTAGCATGCTATTGTTAGCCCTTAGGCTAGGCCCTTAGCCCTGTCTCGGCGTGGGTGCAAAACTCGGCATGACACCAGGAACCAAATGTCAGACAGTTATTTCTTTGCTCCCCGACGAAGTTGGGCAACATCATTTAACTATTCATTGCCAAAACTACATGAATAACCATAGCTAACTAACTTTTCCCATCCACATGGGCTTGACCAACATAGCCTGGGCCTGTTTACGAGGTCAAAGTGCCACCTAGCTACCTTATTGGGTGAAGTGTGACCTACCTATATAAATGTAGTCTAGGACAGGTCAAACACAAGCATTCAAGTTGCCATTTGTAGGCAAGGGTACTTGATTTAATTGTCAGTCGGCACTAGGATATACAATGAATATTCTTGCTTTTTGTAATCATAAAGGAAGAAGCTGGTGTTGGACCCGTACCTGACTTCATTGACAGATCTGCTGCACCCAGTGTTCGGGAACAGTGCTTGTCACAGGTAAGCTTGGCTGGATGGGTCAATAAATGATAGAATTTATTGATTATGAGGGATGGAAATAACAAGAATGAATTGATGAAAATGCATCTGATTTGGAAAATGGAGGTGAGAAATGGTTGTGAAATGAACGCAGAGCCGTGTTGATGGAGAAGCTTCCAATAACATTGGTAGGTCTGCATATCACTGACGGTGCCGCGTCTGTGCCGACAGGCCGCAATGCCGATAGCCCACAAGCAGAACCAGCTGAGCGAGGCGGCGTGCAGCGTGTCGGTGGAGCTAACCTCTCCCAGCCCCCACGCCAAACCTAACCTCCCCCCATGCCTAAACCTAACCTCCCCCAGACCCTAACCCAAAACCTAACCTCTCCCACGCCTAAACCTAAGGTCGGCATTGCGGGTGGTCGGCATAGCGGGTGGACCCCATCACTGACAGGCTTTATGTGTCACTTGAGCAGAGCTAAAACGTAGCATGCCACAGACTAAACAAAAGAGTAAATGTCCCCATCATTCACATTCACTCATGCAATCTATTGGTCTCTCTCACTCTTACATTCTCACACTCACTCACAGAGTTGGACTCTTAACCGTTTTTATTTTTTGAGTGATGTCCTCCATAGTATCTTTGTACACTGGTGAAAGTGGGCCGGAACCATCCGGAACTCAGTTCCGTTAAGAAATTCTGTGCCTGAACGGCGTTCCTGGAAGACACGCAGCTGTTGTCAATCAAAATCCGATTGCGCTGCTGCTCGGCTGTCTGTCCATACTGCGTTATTTCGAAACCCACATAGGTTAAGCCAAAACCACGCCCTGTGCCCGCCTACGCAGCAGTCAAGCGCCGGGATTGGCCAGGAGCAAGTCTTTTGTCCTCTTTTGACAGCTCGAATCTCCCACACCACAACCACTGCACAGCACGCAGCCCAGCGATTTCATGAACCAACTGAATTGCTCTTGAGAGCGGACATTGAAATGAATGATGGTCACATACCTTCCTTAGTGTATTAACGCTATTGAAAACGTAATACAAGCTTTTAACACATTTCCCACACCACAAACACTGCGCCCAGCCCAGCGATTTTACTAGGCCTAACCAAATTGCTCTTGCGCGGACATTGAAAATAAATTACTGTAATATATTAACGCTAATGAAAATGTAGCACAAGCTTTTAACACACAAATTATTTTTAAACATATTTATTTCAAAACATCATTGTAAAATTCAGGGCTTTAGCCAAAGCTTCAATAACAGAGCTCAGCTGACAGTTGAACTTGCAAATGAAAAATATAAAAAATATAAAATTAAAAATACAATAGGCTACAGCACATAGGCCTAGCTTCTTCTTTTTTTGGCACAGCTATTCATTCCCCCCAGTCCAGCAGTTTGTTCCAGGCCAGTGAAGTCCCAACAATCTACAAAAACATGCAATAATATAAAATCATAGATACAAAGTTGAATCATACACAATCAATAAAGCCAAAAGTAAATTGTTAGCCTTCCCATTGGCATCTGTTATTCTGGCCTCATAAGCACTGAGGCGGTGGTCAGAAAGTCAAATAACCGCAACAACACCAACAACTACAGCAAGGCTGCAATGAGGATATTATTATTGAAAGACAAAATCCTACATCGCACCAAAGCATACAATGTAGCCTACCGCGGTTATTCATAATAGTTCACACAGGAGAGAAACAATTTAATTGTTCAGTGTGTGGTAAATGTTTTGGTCAAAAAGGAGAGTTGAAATCACACATGATAGTCCACATAGGATAGTCTGTTGTTGTAATGTTTAAACAGGCCTAAATAATTCACTATAGCCTACATATTGTCAAGTGTTTCTAATTTCTACACCATAGGCTACAGGCATTCAAAAAATGGATGTGTGTGTTCAGGGATGCATGAAGCTGGGGGCGGGAGGAGAACAATATGAAACGATGAAGGTTGGGGTAGTATAGTTCCTGTAAGCAATTCAAACCACTTTCACCCCTGTCTTTGTAGCAGTAAGATTAATTATAGGGTGATCACCATGCTAAAATGGTGGCGGGGGTGGGGGGTATTCCTGGTGGTTTGCATCTTTTCCTGGTGACCAGTTTGCAGGAGCACATGTATATACTGAGATATTATTATAATGGGGGGGGGGGGGGGGCGGGAGGGGTTTTAAGGAGGTGTACTCAAAATTGACTGTGTGCAAAGTGAAGTGGTGTGAAAGTATGTGAATAAGCGTTAAGTCCAAAACACCAGGGCGCTGCGGCACATCATATGATGTGACCTGACACCGGTGAAAATGGTTACAAACTCATCAGCTGATTCAGACCAGAGCAAACAAACTACATGTATTGGTGTGAAAACGGACTGGTTCATTCCACACAGCCTATAATATCAAGTGGAACCTTTGGACAGATGCTGTCATACAACACTTGATGGATGTGAACTTGTCTGTGCTCTAATTGTGTATTATTATTATTATTATTATTATCTTTGCAGGAAGAAGCTGGTGCATCAGGCGCAAATCTTACCAGACGTGCAGCTGCATTTACCATGAATGTCCGTGAAAAGTGCCACCTGTCCCAGGTATTACATTTCAAAACTATTTATGTGTGAACATCTTCAAAATTGTATGTTGTATATCCGGGGGTGTGAAAAACATGCCTTTTTGGAAATCTGCATGTGCGGAGTTTGTTGGGGTGCACAGCCCCCCCAGTGGCCACCCTTGATTATTATTCTGGGTCCCCACAGGTCCTTGAAGTCCATGAGCGTTTGTTAATTTGAGGAGAAAAAATCCAAGGCCTTGAATGTTTTTGCAGAATAGACATAGGTCATTGAATTAGCTTGAATTTATATATTTTATGCAAGAATATAAATTTAAGCTATTTTCTATTCCTTTTATATTAGTAAATGGGATACATTCCGCTCTCTGTGTGTGGTCTATCAGGAATAGCACAGCACAGTTGAGAAAGATTTCACACATTCAAGCCTCTCTTAATTGCTGTCTGCGCTTCTGTAATGCTGCTAGTTGTCCATTATACAATTATCAGTGTTGTAACAGTAATTAACCTTGATCTGTGTCTCAAACTATGCTGTGTTGGGTCCTTGAATTTGAGGGAATTGGGCCTCGAAAGACCTTAAAAAATCCTTGAATTAAAAGTTGTTTTTTGCTCCATCATTGTAAATTTCCATGTCACTGGCTGAATATGATCATACAATTTATATCCACTTTGACCAGCAGCACAAAAAAGAAAGTTTTCATTCTCAGTCCCCCCGGCCGTTTCTGCAGATTTTTTGTTTTTGTTTTACAATAAATCCAACTGGTTTAGCTCAATAATTCATTTGGGAATCTTTTTAGTTTAGCCTATACTTCTATTGTTTGTGTCTTTTCCTCTCACACATTGTGCTGTGTGATTTGAGCTGCCGCCGACATAAATTGAGCAGCCTTGCCTTTTCCGGCATGACTCGGCCAGCCTCAGACTCAGTAGGCTGTATGTGATGCCATTTGTTTAAAGGAAATAATATGCGGCTAATGTGTGACTGTGAGGTTAAATTAAAATTTAACTGAGAAAAAGACGAGACATGCTTTTTTTTTCGAGGGGTGGGGGAACAAAAAAAGTTAAAGATTAATTGATCGTTAAGGTGTGCCACTAACGGTTAAGGAAAATGCATGAAATTCCCATCCCTAACTGATATATTTTTAATTATATTTTTTTCCTTTATGTTGTTTCAGAGGAATGTCAACAATATTGTGTCTGGGGTCCAACAGTATCAAGCTGCTCTTGTGGATACCTTGAAGGGCAAAATGAAGAGGGTCTTTGAGAGACATTCAGAGACGGAGAGTATGGAGCAGCTCCAAGAGGAAGCTTTGGCAACCTTTGACAACTTCCTGGATCCTTTCTCCACAATGGCCACCACCTATATGCAGGACAGTACCATTCAGAATCTTTTTAACCCAGTGAAGCCAGAGGAAATAGTGGTGTCTCAAAGAGTTTGTAGGGTTAAGAAAGGAGAATCAAGGGTTCTTGCAATCAAAAACAAAAGTTTTTACTATATACCCCTAATTAAGAGTCTACAACAGTTGCTGTCCAACCCGAGGATTTTTGACATGATCAACACTGCACCACAAAGCTGCAACAAAGATGGGTTTTTGTATGACATTGTTGATGGGAGCCTTTTTAAATCTCACCCACTGTTTTCAGTCAAACCTACTGCGTTGCAGCTGATCTTGTACTCTGATGGGATACAGATATGCAACCCTCTGGGCTCACACGCTTCGGTAAACAAATTACTGATGGTTTACTATACTTTAGGAAACATAGACCCCAAGTTTAGGTCAAAGCTTTCGGCAATTAGACTTCTTGCTATAGCAAAAGCTAATGATATTGTTGAGTCTGGTGTGGATGTTATATTGGAAAGAATTGATAAAGACTTAAAATTGCTCTATAATGGTGTCAAAATCCAAACACAGAATGGGGAAATTGATTTATTTGGTGCTTTAATTTCAGTATGTGGTGACACACTTGCTCAACATGAGCTTGCTGGCTTTAAGGAAGGAGTTGGATTTGCCTATAGCAAGTGCAGGCATTGCGAATGTACTTTTGAGGAAATGCAAAGGAATTTTAATGAACAAAGTTTTACTAAAAGGACAATGGCAAAGCACATTAGACAGTGCGCTGACATAGAAAGGGCCAGCACAGACATGTTGAGATCTGCCCTCAAAACCACCTATGGAATAAACAGAAAAAGCAAGCTGCTTGATTTTCCAGCCTTTGACCTCATCCAGCAAACTCCACAGGACATAATGCACATCATTCTTGAGGGTGTTGCACCCATGGAAATTAAGTGTGTGTTAAAACACCTTATTCTATCAGGTCAGATGGAGTTGGACGTGTTCAACTCAGCCATGCAGAGTTTTCCTTTTTCGTCTGTTGATGTGCGAGACAAACCCTGTCCTGTCAGTGTCAATACCTTGGCGTCTAACGATAACAAACTGAAACAAACTTCTGGGCAAATGCTAATATTGTTGAAGATCCTGCCTTTTCTTTTGAACAGTATGAAGGGAAGTGTTTATGTTAAGTTTATTTTGGAATTAATTGAGATAGCTCAGATACTTTTTGCACCGGTTATATCTCTCCAAACTGTATTAAGTCTTAAACAAACGATTGAGCAGCATCTGAAACAGTTCAAGCAACTTTTTCCTGACAATAATGTAACCCCGAAGCAACATTACATGCTGCATCTCCCTACTCAAATTCTTTCTCTGGGTCCTTTGACAAGGCATATGTGCATGAGATTTGAGTCTAAGCACTGTTTTTTTAAACAGTGGTCATCTAAACTGAACTTCAGAAATGTCTGTAAGTCGTTGGTGAACCATAATCAGCTTCTTGAATCTAGTCAAAATGCGATGGGCACTGAGCATCCAATCTTTGTAAATGAGAAAGAATTGGGCCCCGTCTCGGAAGTGACAAATATAGAGCACATCAGAGCAAAGATTAGAGATTTCTTGGGAATTGATGGCATACAACATGCAGTGTCAGTCAAGTGGCTTATTCTCAATGGTAACAAGTACATATGTGGAAAGTCTCTGATAATCACTAATGTGAATGATGCAGTGCCTGTCTTTGGACTTATAAAATACATTTATGTGGTAGACTCCTCGCTGTATTGCTTTGAATATCAGCTTTATGAGACTCTGGGTTTGAACGGGGATCTTTTAGCATATGAAGTCACTGTACCCAATCTTGCCCAGGCAACAGAGTTGATAGATGCTGAAAAGCTAGTTGATTATACATCATATTATTCCACTAAATTTGAAAACAGTGATTATGTTTTGATAAAATATAACCTTAGTGATGTCATTGCACTTAAAGACTGAGTGGTCCTGGTTTCTGTGTGCCTCCTTGACACATTTGATACATTTATTTTTTATTTGCAGTGCCGCAGGGAATAAAGTCAGCCAAATGTATTGATTTGTTGTCTTCTTTCCCTGCGACACTGGCACAAAATGTACTTTACTTTTGCACTTTTGAGGCCGCACTTTAGGTGTACTGCGCTTTGCCCCAGTGTCGCGGGGAATAAAGTCAACCAAATGTATTAATTTGTTGTCTTCTTTCCCTGCGACACTGGCACAAAATGTACTTTACTTTTGCACTTTTGAGGCTTTTGATGTTTGTGTATCTGTGTTACTGACACTATATGTACCAACCTTTTGTGCCTGAAACAAATTTCCCCTCGGGATAATACAGTTCATCTCATCTCATTTCACATACACAATTTTTCCTGAAACAGAATACTGTCCGGCAGTCTTTTCAAGTATGAGGAAATGGTTTCTTTCTTTATTTTATACTGTATTTTAACTACCTCAATGTAACACTGTAGGGTAGGGGTGTCAAACATACGGCCCGGGGACCAGAACCGGCCCACCAAAGGGTCCAATATGATGCACTTGTGAAGGCTAAGGTCAGGTTTCAGGAGCATGTAAGTACATAGCCACAGCCAGCCTATTGATGTTTTCTGTATTCATCATTAAATGCTGAACTATTCCTGAATAAATATAGGATAAACTTTTAAATACCCTTGCTGTCTCATTTGTGATAACTAAATGGAGCTAATGAATGTGCATTTTTCTACCCCACAATAACTTGTATTGTGATACATTGAATCTTGATATATTGTCCCATCCCTAGTTGATATTGATGATTTGTTCTTGCTTTGTAAAGGAATAGTGTTTTACATCCCATTGGAATCAATGTGACTAATGAATCCACAGTGTGATTCTTCAAATGGTACTTACTGGGCAGTCTTGAAACGAGTTCCCACAGCTAAACAACAAATATGAAAATAGGCGGTGGCTTTAACCTGTGTCTCTGACAGTAATTTAGCTTAATTTGTTTGTAAAATACCTAATTTTAAGATTTGTTAACCAAGTAAGAAAGTATAAGTCAAAATTTCTTAAAACAATCTTTATCATCTTACACAAAAAGCTCTTGATTAGTAAATTATTCTTAAAACAAGTTCAGTAAGATTTTATGGCTAGATATAAGATGAAAATTCTTGGCAAGATCAGGAGTTTTTGCAGTGTGTGGTTCAGTAAAAAGGGCTCTGTGCACATGTCACCTCCTCAGATCAGTACCCTCAATGGAGCAACCCTAGAGCAGGTCTCTGAATATAAATACCTGAGCATTTGGCTGGACAACACTCTTGTCTTTTTCTCATCATATTAACAAGTTGCAAGCCAAGGTCAAATCAAAAATTGGCTTTCTCTATCGAATGCGCTCCTCTTTCACTCTCTCTACTAGACTCACCCTGGTTAAAATGACAGTTCTTCATATGTTAGACTATGGTGACACCATTTTCCGATCTGCCTGCAAAACTACTCTGCAAAAGCTAGATGTTATCTATCACTCTGCCATCCGTTTTGCTACAAATGCCCCTTTCAGAACTCACAACTGCACTTTATATTATATTATATTATATATCCTCTGTAAACTGGCCATCCCTACACACCCGTCGCGAAATACACTGGTTCATGCTAATTTACAAAACTCTCCTTGGTCTGTCACCCCCCTACCTGTGTAGTTTGTTGCAAATTGCACCTGCTGCGTCCCCAAAACTCATTCTGTAATCGGTCATTCCATTCTGCCGTGCCCACATGGAATGGCTTACAAAAAAAGACTAAAACTGGTCCATCTCCAAGTCAGCTTTCAAGGACTCTATCATGGACATATTCACTGACACCTGCAACTGCTTCCTGAACTAGTTCTTATCCCCTGCCTGTCTGCTCCGACTGTTTTTGTTTTATTTGCTCTGTTTGTCTTGCCATGTTTTAACTTGTGATTTAATTTGTTCTAAGTAACTTTGTATTTATTTTATCCCCTACCCCCTATCCCTCAAATGGCTGTGCCTTCTGCTAGGTCGCCATTGTAAATATGAATTTGTTCTTAATGACTTACCTGGTTAAATAAAGGTTAAATAAAAATAAATAAAACTACATTACCTACAGCCTCAATAATTACCATGTATTATAAATGTGTCCAACTGTCTCAAGGAAAATAGGACATGATAACCTCTAGAGAAGTAGTATTCCTTGTAGTGTCATTCATGTTTATGGTTGCAACAACAACTGTTTACAAAAGTAGCAGGCTTACCAGAGTTGCAAACACAAGTGAAAAACTATCAATGGCTGCATCTAATCAGTCAGTAATACTGTAGTCTATCTTCCATTATTTTAGTGTTAGAGGGCAAATGTACTGACAATAGTCCCTGGTCACCAAAGTAATGAATGTTACCCTTTTAGTTTTGTTACAGAGTTGCTGATAGGTTGTCATGTGTCCAGTCAGCCAGAGAAGCTGCTTGGCTAGCATGCTAACTAACGCTAGCATTAGCTCAATTAACGGAACCAACGCCATGCCACGCCACGCCACGCACGACCACTTTTACCCAAACCCGACCACTTTTGTTTGCGGACCGAGTGACGTACTTCCTCCTTCCTTCCCGGTCATTTGAAGGAAGCTGATCGCGCGATAAGATGAGTCGTTATTATTTGCACATATACGACAGTCTAGATGTAAAGTTTCATATTAATATGTACATGATAAGATGTCCAAATACCTTATGGAAGTACCTTTGATAAGAGAAAGTAGCACTGAAGTGTTTGGGCGACGGTAGTTTAAGAATGTGTGCGGCTGCATTAGACGTATTTTTAATGCTAAAAAGCCCCATAGTCTACTGCTTTGTCTCGACTGAAGATTCGGCAGGAGGATTTTAACAAAGAATCAAGCAGCCATTTCCCTGATATGACAGTACACAGTATAGACAATAAAACATGAAAATAACGTTAACTTGCAGGGTTCTGCCAATGTGCTTGGAGTTTGAGGGGGGGGAAGTCAAGTCCTGGAATACCTTGAAAATAGCAATTTTTTTAAACAAGGTGCTTGAAATTCCTCGTTTTGTTTTGTAATGTCTGTATGAACCCTGTCACAACCCCCCCCCCCCACACACACACACACACACACACAAACACACACAGCTCCAGTCTGGACAAGGTGAACCCACAGACCCCCCCACATTAAAGAGGGACAGGAGGAGGAACTCTGGATCAGTCAGGAGGGAGAGCAGCTTCAGAAGGACCCAGAGCCCCCACATATTAAAGAGGAACTATATTCCAGTCAGGAGGGAGACCGGCTTCACAACAAGTGAGCTCTGAGTTTGAACACTTTTCAATTAATTTCCCTCTTATCATAAAACACGTCCAGTCTTTCTCCATGCCCTATTTGTCTTTCCTCATACAACAAGTTATAGACCCGCTCTCTCTTTCAAGAGGTCAACAGGTGAGCAGCCTAGGCCAACACACAGAGAAAGGGGAAACTATTTTACCATTAGAAATTAATGTTTTTTGTGTGTGGCATTTAAAAAAAAAATCTGATCCCCTGTATCTCTTTTCAGTATTAAACGCCATTACAGTTCCTGTGTTTGCCTTCTCCACTGATAACCAATGAGTGCACCTAATTAGCATTCTCTCCACAATTTATTTTGCAGAAAGAAAAGCACCACGAGGACCACCCCCACAGGAAGAGAAAGTAAGAATGTTAGATAAGGCGTGTGAGAGAGATCATTTGTCTTTCTACAGGAGCATCAGGATGTTAAAAGCAAAGGTGGATATATAAATTGTAATGCAGCTTTGCTTTAAGGCAAATCTATCAAATATGTCATAATTAATTATGAATAGTGATTTGGGAATGATCAGATTTTATGTTTTTTTTTTACCTTATTTAAAGGCATGACGTGCCTGTAGTATAGTAGCTGTAGTATTAGAAATAATTTGTTTATTTCTGACTGGGAAAAAAACATCATCAATTTACAGATGCCAAACATGCGTGAGATGAGGAAGAGGGAGAGGAAGACGAGGCTCTGGACCCAGGAGGCCATGGACCGAGCAGTAGAGGAGGTGCAAGCAGGCAGGCTTACATACAGGCAGGCAGTCAGGCGCTTTGGGGTCCCGAAAACCAGCCTGAGTGACCGCGTCAGTGGAAAGATGGCTTCCGACTGTGTCCCTGGTCAGGGGCCACTTCTTACCCCTGCAGATGAATATTCCCTGGTCCTGTTTGTACTCGTCCAGTCACGGGTTTCCACTGACAAAGCCTCAGATGCTGGCCCACGCACTGGCTATAAAGCACCACCCAGAACAGCCAAAGACCTCACTTAGCCAGGCGTGGTTCATCAATTTCGAGGAGCGGCAGAAACAACACCTCACTGCCCGGACCCCAGACATCATTGACCGTGGGAGGGCATCCTGTGCAAAGAGGGGGCCCATCGATGAATACTTCACGCTCCTCACTTCCACCCTGGAGGAGCATGGGTTGAGGGAGAAACCCCGTCAGATCTACAACTGCGATGAGATGGGGTTTCAGCTGGACTCCACCAGGCACAGAGTCTACGTCCGCCGAGGGAGCAAACATGCATACAGGTAGGGCTGGCGATATGGCCAACATTGAAAATATCTGAAATGTATTAAATAAATATTGTTATTTAGGCATATTTTATCGTGACTGATAAAAATATGTATATATTGTCCACCACTAGGCAGGCCAAGGGGACCAGGGACCACATCACTGTCCTGGCCTGCCTCAATGCGGCTGGGGAGGATGTCCCCCCTTTCGTCATCTACAAGGGGGGATATCCAGGGGGCCCCTATAACCGGCAAGGGGTCCCCAATGCCCACTATGGGAAGTCCAAAGCGGGGTACATGGACAGTGACCTGTTTAGGGAGTAGTTTGTCGGGCAGCGCCCGCTGCTGCTCGTCATGGACGGCCACAAAAGCCACCTGAGCCTGGAGCTGGTCGAGGCGGCACAGGGGGCGGGGGTCATACTCCTGTGCCTGCCACCACACACCTCTCACATCCTGCAACCTCTGGATGTGAGTTTCTTTGGACCCTTGAAGGCAGGTTTCGCCCGGGTTGCGGGAGACCTGTCGGTCATGAACCACTCTTTCGTCGTTTCGAAGAAAGAGTTTTCAAGGGTCCTTAGAGACTCATACCAGAGGCTCGTGGATCGGAGAGTGGTGGTGGCTGGCTTCAGGAAGTGTGGCCTCCACCCTCTGGACCCGACGGCCATTGACTGGTCGCGGGTCATGCCATCTGGGCCGCGGCGTGGGACGTCGACCTCCACTGCACCACCACCCCCTGCCGCCAGCTGGGACGTCCACAGGACCACCACCTTCATCTGCTCCGACATCTTCCTGGGCCGTGCCTGCTGCTGCCCCCCCTCCCCTGTCCACAGTTGCCCCACCCCCATCCACATCCACAGTTCCCCCACCTGTCCCAGCAACCCTGGCCGCAAGTCACCCTATGTCTGCCCCCCAACCCCAGAGCCCACCTCCTGTCCCCAATCCACCTGCCCACCCATATCTTTCCCACGCCCTGGTAGCAGCAGGCCGAATACCACCGGACCGAGGTGAACTATAAACGGAACACCGGCACAGTCAGGAGGAACATGACAAAGGCAAGGGTCCTGACGGCTCAGGGGATGTCAGATGCTATTGATGACCTGGAGGACCGTGCGGGAGGCCCAGGCTCTGGCGTGAAAGGACAGAGAGCAGCAGCGGGCTGAAGACGCCAACCCGACAACCACTCCCTCTGCCCCGCTTTGAGGCTCCCGGGGCCCCAGCTGCAGAGTCTCCCTCGGCGCTGCTCCAGCCACTAGCTCTCCCATCGCCGGTCCCTCAACCCCCTTGGCCCCCTCTTGTGCCCCCCACGGTCCGTGGCTGCCTGCCCCCAGCACCACACCATCGTCCATTGCAAGCCTGCCTGCTCAGCACCCTCCCCCATCTGCTGCTGGTATTTGCTTTTAATTAAATTTAAATATAAAAATGTAAGAACTACTGTGATGCATAGACATTATTGGGAGGCTGTATTTTCATGTTTTAATATAAATATTGTCATTCTTTAGAGCCTTCAACATCAGGACGGCAAGGACGTGGCCTCCAGCGGTTCCGCCGTTCTTCCTCTCCCTCGCAAAGTAAATCCTTTATCTGTAAAAAACATGGTGACATTAGACTTGATCAATAATAAACAATCACAATGAATAAACAAGGCATGCCTAAACTTTGTCTCTTATTTTTACAGCCCGCAAGCGCAACCAGCGTTCAGTGTCATACAGCTCCTCCTTGTCTGCTGGACCCACAACATCCGCCGGTAGTGTACTCCATGTTGACTGTATTTACATGCAAACATGAGAATCAATTTGAGAAAACGACATTTTCTTAACTTTTTTCCTCTCTTTTTTTGTGAGAATAGGTCACACCGCGGAGAAAATCAAACTGGAGTCGCGATGTGGCCGGTGCTGGAAAGACCCTCCGGAGAGTGCGGAGGGATTGGTGTTGTGGGTCCAGTGTGCCACAAATGGTTTCATGGCGTTTGTGTCGGCTGGGAGGAGGAGCTGGACGACGATGAAATTAACTACATGTGTTTTTGGTGCATAGAGGAGTAATTTTATTTGGAGGATTTATTTATTATTTATTTATTTGCATTTTTTTTGTCCTGTCTATAAGTTCTAACAAATATATTTTTATGTTTAAAATACATGTTTAAAAATATGTTAAGTTATATCAAATATATTGTTTTGTTTAAAACAAATGTTTAAAAATACGTTTAAAATAAATATGCTCCATCATTTCCTATAGTCATCTGTCTTTGATTCAGACAATTAAATTATAGTCATAAACATTATCTATAGGCATGTCATAAGTAATTTTGTGTGGATTACTGGCAATAAGTACAAGTGTGTAATTGTATCAGCTGGTGTAATGTAGTGACATATTGACTATTTTGTAAAAGTACGCCCTCTACCATCGAGTGTAATGTTGTACACCAGCATGTACCACAGCAGTATGCAAGTAAAGCATCGTTAACAGATCTCCGTGTTAATCGTCTCCATTCATTATGCACCAGCCATAATATCACAGCAGAGAGACACTATAGCTGGTATTTTGTGAGTGTGAGTAATCCATGTCAGGAAAAGGAGTTTGTGTGACACCATCAGTGATTTATGACATCACTGAAGATGTCATAGATATTATGAGATCATCAGTGATGTCATAAATCATATCAAACATTCAATCAAACAATCAAACATATTATGGTGATGACTTGCCATGATGACCAATTGGCGACCCACCCCCCACGGGTCTGCGACCCAAATTGGGTCCCGACCCATATAGTTTTGGGAAACACAATCAGTGGATGGGTAAATCCAGAAGGAGGCAGTAATGCAGCCAGGCAGGATGCCAACTTTTGTAAAACACAACAGAAGAAGAAAATGCCAAAGAAGAAGAAAAGCCCTGCAAAACTAGCGCAGGCTAAACGTTCAGATAGGACTGGTCAGCTTTGGGTATTTTAGCTCGCAGCTTTTTCACCAGCAATAACGTCACTTCCCAGACTCTGGTAAGCAAACGGCTATAGTGAATGATTAAAACAAGATGTCTCTAGAAAGATAAGAAGTTTGACTTGTGGTTTCAGCCATTAAACCGAGTGGAAACAGCACTTGATCATTTGTAGCAGCAGTTGAAACAGAATTTTGATAGCATATTGTCAAAAAAGTGGTCAGGTTTGGCGTCGGTGACGCTAGCTTGTTGTAACTAGTCCCTAACATTGATCAACGTTACAGTACGTGTGTCCTAACGCCACCGGGACAAGGTGTTTGTTTTGGCTGGCTGAGGTTAGCCTATAAGGCACAGTTGTTGTGGCTAACAGCCTCCATTCACACTAGGCCAGCAGATACGCCTATGTTACACCCTGAAAAGGGGGAAACTCAATGAGATACACGGAGACAGAGCTGTTTCTTTGATGGTAGCTTCATTGAGAATCTATAAGTATTTACACAGGTACAATTGTTATTTTCCACATGATATAATCCAGCATTTTCTCAGATTGCAAGGTCAACTTTAATCTAATAATCTAATTTCTTCTTTCTTTCACAGGTAACCAGGTAAGTGCATTCTTAATAACAGGTAAGTACAAATATTTCACTCTTTTTCTCTAACAGGTCAAATCAAATGTCACAGGTAAGTATTCAGGAAAATCAATAAACAAACTTCAATGACCAAACTAATCTTCTATGTATTGAAAAAATAAACAATATAACATTACCATGTGTCGTGTCTCTTTACTATAAACTAGTTCCTTTTTACAGATTGTTACTCAAAGAATGAATACAAATGCTTTAGCAACACTGATTAATCACACACAAACATTATGTAGTCTTGCCAGATATAATCCAGCTACTGCTAAGATTAGCAACTTTACACTCTGTATCATGTGTTTCACTAAGCTAACCCTAATCAAAAGTGAACGCACGCAATGCAGATTGCACCAATAATGGTCACGTGACGCTCCGTGATGGCACTGAAAGAATGCAGTTTAGCTATTAGCTAGATGCTACACAGAAAACCAAACAACACATAGAAACGAAATACTGCTACCAAAACAATCAACATTCGGTCCGGACATTAACAAACTACAAATAAACAATTTAGCAGACATATTCCACAGTTTCAGAGTGTAAATACTCTAATTTACCTGAAAAGGGGGAAACTCAATGAGATACACGGAGACAGAGCTGTTTCTTTGATGGTAGCTTCATTGAGAATGCGCAAGATGGCTGAAGCTCCCCCTTGTGGACTTTTGCAGACATGACTAATCGATCGCAGGCATCAAGACTCTACAGGTAGATCACAGATTAACGTAGACAGGTGGGTAATGGCTAGAGCTCCCTCTTGCGGACTCTGCAGGTAATTACTATACTTTTCCAAAGTTGTTTGACCTTGTTTTCAATTGATCTCACATGAATTACATGTTAAAGGACGGCTTTACCGTGGGGAATATGAATATATATTAAATCTCACGCCCCTAAGGTTTTCGAATCCGTTGAAATTTTTGAAATTGGAGGTTCACTGCCAGAGATATCAAGCATCTCTCACATGTTTTTTTGGGCCAGCCGACGCGTTTCGCGTCATCTGGCCCAAGTCCGCCTTGCGGAAGTCGAGGACCTATGAACTACAATTGTTGTGAGCCATGGTCCCGCCTCTAGAGGTCCTCCACGCCCCTTCAGAGGTCTTGAACAAAACCAAAAGGCAGCCATCTTTTTCCACCACCTAGCCGGCTGTAGCTAGGTTAGCTTTCCATAGCTCCTTGCAAAGAGACGATTTTCTCGGGAACGGAAGCACGGACAGACACGTGACTGGCGGCATTGGAAAGCTCGTCAAATTTTACATCTAGTAGTAGGTGCGTTGAAGTAACAAAATCAACGCTGAGCAATGTACCCGTTTTTACACATTTTTACATAAAATAGTTACAACATCAGATGCGCGTAACTCCTACGAAAATGCCTTAAAATGCATGAATTTTTTTTTATGAAGACATCTCCCGACATATATACTTCGGTTTAAATTTGGTGCAATTTGGAGGCAATTTTATTTTCGATTTTTTCTTCTTCTCTATGTTTTATTGTCGAAGCCTTCTTCTTCTTCTTCTTTGAGTTTTATGGCGGTTGGCAAACATATATGTGCATTACCGCCACATACTGGAGTTTGATATCAGCCAAATGCCTGAGGGGTGGGCATGGAAACGAAGGCCACGCGAGCCCAGTGCATTGTGGGAAATGTAGGATTTCGAGTCCCCGCACCGGCACCTCCCCCCCACCACCCCCCCCCCCCCCCACACACACACACAGAGTGGATTTCTGTTGATATCTCAGGCTGTAAACAACCAATTTCAAAAATTTCAACGGATTTGAAAACCTTAGGGGCGTGAGATTTAATATATATTCATATTCCCCATGGACAAGCCGTCCTTTAACTGTCTTAACTTATTCTTCAGGAATGAAACATTTTAACCCATTTTAACCTATTTCAGGACTTGAACCTTTTTATAGGACTTTTCACATCGACAGGCATGACCTATTTATGAATGAATTCCTTTTTTTAGCATCTATGACTGTCTATTATTGACTATTGATTATCAAGGACGAGCTTCTCAATAAAATCAATCTATCACACACTCCCCGGCAAAATTAGATGTCGTCCCGACATCACAACACTTATGTATCCAAGGTTCTCAACCTGGTATATTCTAGTTGTGTTATAGCAATGTAATAACTGCTTTTGGCATACCGATAAGTACCGACGTATTGCCCATATAACTCTTGAATCTAATGATCTTTTCTCTTCAGTCAAATAATGTATCTGTGTACTGAACAGTTAAAACCTGTTTTACGATTAGTATCCCTGCATAAATAAGGGTTGGTAAATTTGGAATGGATTTGCCCACATTGTTACTGGCTGAACGTCTCTATAGAATCTGGGCTGATACTGGTAAGGCATTTCACCTGCTGCACTATAGCATGCTGGAGTCCCAAGTTGGTCGTAGGTGAAGATTTTGGGGGCTCGTCTTTCTCTCCTTGGTATGTCATGTCTTTGTTCATTTTCTTGTTCTCTGTCTTCTTCACCTGCATCTGGAAGCGGAGATGACAGAGTCTCCTCTTGTACTTCCATCTGATTATCCTCCTGCAGCACATTGTCCTGATGTGTGTCAGACTCAACACCTTCACTCTGATCATCATCTTCCTGCATCTCTCGTTTCCATTTCTCCATGTACTGTATGTCCGGTGATCTTTCTTTCCCGTCTCAGTGGTGAGACCAAACAAGAGATCTATCGGTAACCTTGGGGATCTTCCGAACAGAAGGTAGAAAGGGGAGAACCCTGTTACTTCACATTTTGTGCAGTTATATGCATAGATCAGCTTGTTTAAGGATTCCTTCCAGTTTGTCTTCTGTTTATCGGTGAGTGTCTTCAACAATTGTAACAATCTCCGATTGAAACGTTTGACTTGTCCGTTTCCATGTGGGTGATAGGGAGTCGTTCGTGATCCTAGCACACCACACTTCTTTTTCAGCTGGGCGAAGAGCTGGTTCTCGAATTCGCCGCCTTGATCATGGTGTATTCGTGTTGGCAATCCAAACTTCAGAGCATAATCATTGAATATTCGATCAGCGACTGTTTTGGCAGACTTGGAGGTGGTGGCGTAAGCCTGTGCAAAACGAGTGAAGTGATCAACGATTACCAATATATACTTGTATCCGCCTCTACATTTGTCTAAGTGGAGAAAATCTATCGACACAAGTTCAAATGGTTGCGTGGTAACTATAATGGTAAGAGGTGCCCGTGTTTCTTTGCATGGTGGCTTTTGCTTCAAGCAAGTACAAGTCCTCGCCACATAATGTTCAATTTCTTTTTGCATGTAAGGCCAGAAGAATCTATCTCTGATCAGTGATGTTGTTCGATCAATGCCTTGATGGCCCATCTCATCATGCAACTCTCTCAATACAGTGGCCGTGTACCTCTCAGGTAACACAAGTTGTGTTTTGTTTGTTGTCTTCCTGCGGAGAACACCATCTTCATCAATAGAAAGGTTTTCCCATGCACGCAGCAGACACTTGCTTTGTTTACTGAGAGCATTCAGTTCATGTCCTGATGGCTTTTTGTCTCTTAATTTGCACTGCATTACTGGACCAATATTCTTGTCATCTTGCTGTGCTTTTCGAATCTCATCAACTGAGAGTGGTTTGTGTGTCTCTTCACTCAGTGCTGTACTTTGGAGAGAGGCGAGTACTGGATAGACCCACGGTGAGTCTTGAGTCTCAACAGCTTGGGTTGTCGCTGCCACACAATCTGAAGGCAACTCTTCAGTACACTGTCCCATCATCTCCTCAATATTTACAGGCATTCTTGAAAGACTGTCAGCATCCACATTTTCTTTACCTGGACGATATCGGATGGTGAAGTGGAAGTCTGCGAGCTCTCCCACCCATCTACATCCAGTCGCGTTGAGCTTGGCACTTGACAGGACATACGTAAGTGGATTATTATCACTAAAGACAGTGAAAGTAGGCGCATAATACAAATAGTCTCTGATTTTTTCTGTAACTGTCCACTTTAAGGCGAGAAATTCCAATTTTCCTGAGTGGAGATGATAATTCCGTTCAGCGTCTGTCAGTGTCCGGGAACCATATGCTATTACACGGAGTTTCTTATCCTGTTGTTGGTATAGGACCGCCCCAAGGCCTTGATTTGAGGCGTCCGTATGGAGGACAAATGGCTGTGAGAAGTCGGGGAATCCGAGGACTGGTGGTTCGACCAGACAGTCTATTAGCCGCTCCAATATGCGCTGATGTTCTTCCGTCCACACAATTGGTTTGTGTGACGGGACTCCTTTATTCTTCCCTGTTGCTCGTCTTGTGTTTTTGTGTTGTGGCACACTGTTGTCTTCCATTGTCATTCTTGTCAAGTTGTAAAGTGGCCCAGCGATACAGGAAAAGTTCTTTATGTATTGCCTGTAATAGCTTAACAAGCCCATGATAGCTCGTAGCTCTCCTACATTGCTCGGTCTCTTATTTTTCAGGGCTCTCACAGCGATTGTGTCAGCTGGATCGATTTTGCTGCCTTCGGCTGAGACGATTTTTCCCAGATAGCGGACTTCGCTAAACAATTCACACTTGCTGGGTTTCAATTTAATCCCGAACTTCCTTAACAGCTGAAGCACTTCCTTGACATGATTCACATGATCTTCAAATTATTGACTGTACACGAGTGTATCATCCAAGTAGGGGACGCATATGTTGTCTCGCACATCCTCCAAACACTCCTCCATACAGCGTTGAAAGGCTGCAGGTGCGTTCATTAGTCCGAATGGAATCCTTATCCATTCATACAGACCCCATGGAGTCACAAATGCAGTCAATGGCCTGCTGACCTCATCCATAAAGCCCTGATGGTAGGCCTTTCCTTGGTCTAACAATGAAAACCACGAGTGTCCACCGAGACCATCGAGGATGTCCTGCACTCGAGGAATTGGTTGTCTATCAGGGTTGGTCTTTTTGTTTAATTCTCTGTAGTCTATGCAAAGACGTAGGCTGCCATCCTTTTTCCTTACACAGACAACCGGCGAGGCATAAGGCGAGTTGGATTTCTTCACCCACCCTTGTGCAAGAAGGTTGTGTAGATAGTCCTTCATCTCTTTATATAGCGGCTTCGGTACTGTCCGGTAAGTGCGCGCTACAGGATCCATATCTTTCAACGATATGCTCAACTTCAGATTCTCAATACATCCGATGTCCTCATCTGATTTTGAAAAAGAGGAGCATTGTTCACGAAGCATGTTTTGCACCATTTCTCTTTCAGGTTCACTCAAATGACTCAGGTTAATTGGTGGATTCCACGGACTGTCAGTAGCATGCTCACCCTCTGCATTTACTTGACCCACTGATACTGGAGGGGGTTGAATGGGTTTTTCTAAAACCGTTGGTGGATACACCGCTTGGACTTGCTGTACCATACCCACAACAGTTCTTCCTGACAACTCGATATCATGAGCAGTGGGATTTTGCACATCAAGAACAATGTAAGGTGAAGCACCATTTCTGAGTGTTACCAGCGTGTCACAAAACTCAAGGCCTTCAGCCCACTGAGGATTTATGTCAGGCTCAAATAAAAAGGTGGTGTCTGCTTTCAGTGGTCGTGTATGCACTTTACAGTCAATCTGAACAGAGGTGTGTTTTGGTATGGTGACTTTCTCTTTTGTTGTTTTCACAATGTACTCACATGACTGCTTAGCAGTCACCAGATCAATGAAAGCTGTCACATTGTCTTTCTCAAGGCTAGGGAAAGCCGCTCTTAATGTCTCATGTAAATGTTCTTTTCCCACAGCATCCAGTTGTTCTGTAGCACTGGTTTTTATTAATCGCTCAATGACATTGAAGCCTAGAATCGGCTGTGAAAGACTGCTGCCTTTCATCACTAGCATAGGGACAACAAGTTCTTTGGGGTCAGCTCCCTCTGCAGCTAATCCAAACGTGACCTCAATGAAACCTTTATAAGGCATGCTCTGTCCATTAGCAGCTGTGATTTTTAGATCGTCTGATGCATCCAGTAACTCAGAGACATCTCTTAATCTCTCATTGGGCAACTGTTTCCTTTTCCATTTTTCATCAACAATACAGACTTGGGAGCCTGTATCCCATAGCGCTTGAGTCCTACGGCCTTGTATGTAGCACTCAACCATGCACCGTTTCCCTACCAGTTCAACAAGATGAGAACAGATGTCCTTTTTCTTGGTGCGGGTGGTACTTGCTCTTGGGTGAAAGCACTGATTTATCTGTGGATGAGAGTGATGTTTGCATCGTTTTCTATGTTTTGGCCAATGTTCAGTTTGACATGTTTTAGAACAGTAACTGTCTTTCTTACAGACTGCACATCTTTTGAGTCTTTGGTCTTTCTCCGGAACACCACAGTGAGAGCAGTGCTGTTGGGACATTTCACCGTTGTGAGTTACTCCCTGTCCCGCGGGGGTAACCCTGTTGCGTTTAAAGGACCATCTTGGTCTTGTCTGGTGGCTCTCACCCTGCAGCCTGCGAGAAAGTGTTCACTACTGCCACATCTGTAGCAATGGGTGCAATATTCACTTCCACTTTGCTGACAGCCAAAACATCTCCTCAGACGTGCACGACTTGGGGTGGGATAGTGCTGTCGTGAGAATCTCTGTTGATATTGGGCTGTTTCTCCTCTTCGTCCTGGTCCTGGGGGAGGCCAATAGTTTTGTGGTGGATACTGGAACTGGGGTGGGGGACTGCATTCCTGTGCTACAGGTGGGGCTAGATAGTGTGTCGGTGCTGGGCTAGGCTGTTGAATTGACTCTCTGATTTGTTTAACTTCAGCGCTTAGGTTTTTCAATAAGGCCATATCAGAACGCATTTCTTTTAGTTCGTTTAGTACATCAGGCTGGGTTTTGCTTGTGTATTCTGAATTTGAGCTTTTACTTTTTTTATCTACAGGTGTGACAGTGTCACTAGACTGGACTGAGTGCACAGTGGGTGGCCGCTGTTGGGTAAGTAGTTTATTTTTATTTTGTCTGTCTGCTTCATTTGCACACGCAATGTTGAGTTTCTCGAGGAGTAGCTCATCACTGGTTGTCGTTTGTTGTAGGTACGGCTGGAGGTCGCTTCTAATGCTATCATTTTGCAGACCTGTCAGAACGGTATGGAGAAACATACTCTGTACAAGGATGGGATCATATCTTAGACCAGATTCTGTTTCCTGTGAAGCGAACAGGATTTTTTGTCTCAAATCTAGAGCACGAATCAGGAAATTTTGTGGAGTTTCTTTACTACTTTGGGCCTCCGATGTGAGTTGTTTGTACAGTTCTGTTGCT
This sequence comes from Poromitra crassiceps, assembly GCF_964638095.1. Lineage (NCBI taxonomy): Eukaryota > Metazoa > Chordata > Actinopteri > Beryciformes > Melamphaidae > Poromitra > Poromitra crassiceps. The sequence goes on along the minus strand of NC_139624.1, from coordinate 66,770,494 downwards.
CCCTTTTCCTGATAATGGGACCTGAGAATCCGTCTTAAGGTAGGTAAGCTAAGGTTGTTTTTTCCCTCAAGGTAACTGCGTAATTGTAAACCTGGTGCTATAGCCCTGATCACCGCATCGACTATTTCTATTTCAGGAAATCCCTTGCTGATGCCTTGCTCAATTTGGTGTGCTAGACTTGAAAAGGTAAGTTTGTCCTTTTGGCCTGGCTCACCAATCTGGCCTGATATTTTGAATTCTCTGTTCCAATGTAATGAGAGACGGGGTTGGGGGGTCTGTTGTGCAGAGACATGGTCTTGTTTAATTCTACTACCTTCCCCAAACACTGACTTTTTGGCATCACTGTTTTGGTTTGATTTCTCCTGTCGTGACAGCGCTAATGCTAATTGCAGTGCCTCTATCTCTTTTTCCAACAGTTTTTCCTCGCTTTCTGAGGGCTGACTGACCTGCTCTGGCACCAGGTCTGTCTGTTGGGCATCTGAGGCTTCATGTTCGTCAATTTTATCTTTCAGGGTCAATAGCTCTGCCATACCCTGATCCTCGAGTTGGTTTAACTCTTCTCTCTCAAAGTGCCTTGTGACATATGAGATGGGAGAGGAGTGACTTTTGCCTGATACGTGCTCAAATTCTGCACCAGCAATATTTAGAAAATCGCAAACGTCGAGCAAAGCAGCTCTTGTTAATAAGTAAAGAGCACCGCCAACTTCTAGTTTCAAGTTGTCTAGGTCTGAAGACTCCATTGTAACTTTGGCTTGTAGACAATGTTAATGCAATGTAGAATCTCCTTTCGTGCTGGGTGGACCTTGTCACGCTCCTAATGTCTGTAGTTTTCCCCACGTTGTTGCCACTTAACTGTCACTGGACTACCATGCGCTACTGTTGGACTGTCACATACTGCGACACGCCGGCGTTGACGGCCACACACCGCTGTTGACGGCCACACGCCGCTGTTGAATGACTCACGCAGCTATTGGCTGGCACACGCTGCTGTTGACGGTCACACGCTGCTGTTGACGGTCACACGCTGCTGTTGACGGGCACACGCTGCTGTTGACGGCCACACGCTGCTGTTGACGGTCACACGCTGCTGTCGACGGGCACATGCTGCTGTTGACGGCCACACGCTGCTGTTGACGGTCACACGCTGCTGTTGACGGGCACACGCTGCTGTCGACGGGCACACGTTGCTGTTGACTAGCACACGCTGCTGTTGACTATGTGTGAGGTTGAATGATGATCGGGGACGTCTATCTGAGACAGCTAGCCCTCGTCACATTCAGATCCTCGCTGGGGCCTCCAAAATGTTACACCCTGAAAAGGGGGAAACTCAATGAGATACACGGAGACAGAGCTGTTTCTTTGATGGTCGCTTCATTGAGAATCTATAAGTATTTACACAGGTACAATTGTTATTTTCCACGTGATATAATCCAGCATTTTCTCCGATTGCAAGGTCAACTTTAATCTAATAATCTAATTTCTTCTTTCTTTCACAGGTAACCAGGTAAGTGCATTCTTAACTCATTCTCTGCCAGGGTCATTTCGGTCTGTGTGCTCCCAGTGCCAGGATTTTGAGCATATTTCCTGATCTTCCAGGACCCACAGAATATTCTGTGCTAGGAATAAAATTACACAACATATCTCACAATAAAGCAGAGACTCTCTTCTTACCCCTTGTAAAAAACTGAAACTCTACCATGTTTCCTTGTTTAGTTACAAGCAGTGGAAGTTAGCTTGTTTTCACTAAAAATGCCCTCCTTGGAACAGAAATAGCAGAAAAAGAGGTTTTTAGTGAAGGACACCGTTTCAAGCAGAACTCTCTTTTGAGCCTTTTATTTTTTGCCTCAGTGACACATCAGACACATTATACAGTATTTGTTTTCCCAAATAAATAAATAAAAAATAAAAAATAAGAGAATGTATTTGAGGGAGCTGTGTCGGTCCATCCCGCCCAGTGAGCGGCTACAGAGAGAGAGAGAGAGAGAGAGTCTGGCCCCTGGGGTTTCTTGACAGATGAGGCTTGGCCGCAGTATTTATCAAAGTATGATAAATATGTGCACAAAATCAAATAAATAATTTACTTTTACAGTTGCCATGTGGATTTTTAGCTTAGCTTGATAAAAGCATAAACAAATGGAACGAACCCTTATGTGGTCACACTCACACACTCTCTCTCTCTCTCACACACACACACACACACACACACACACACACACACAGGAATAACGAGTGCTGTAACGTTACCTGCTGTCACGTTACCTCTCATAACTAACGTTAGCACAGAAGATCACACAATAGCTACGTTAGTGCTGTAAACTTTGAAATGTTTATGTGACACATGTTTCGCCTTGGTTGCTGGGGACGGGTGTGTGACGCGGTTTGACGCGTTTGACGTATCCATGTGATTCCCCCTCCCTTGAGTGTGACAGAGCTCTCCCTTGAGAGGGAGAGCTGGCAAGAGGAAACGTGAAGCGAGTCATGCCGGCGGCATAAGTTATAAACAATGCGTGACAATTATACTCGAATGTTGTGTGTGTGATCATTTCATCTCAAACGCGATACAAAAAATAGGCTACTTTTTACCATCGTCATCGCTCTCTCCATGTGGCACCCATTTCTCCTCCTCCGATTCATCTGTGTCAGACGGATCAGAACGCTGTGAAGGGGAGCCTTCGTCGCCATGACGCTCCGTCGTGGAGCAACAACAAAAACGCCGGCGTCTTCCTCGCCATCGTCGCCATCCGAGAACTCTGGGTCGGACTCTGTTTCGACCACAGGCTCCACCCATAAATACTAAACTAGCGGGTTCCTTTTATCAGTTTGACCTGAAACAATGTCACAGGCTGGGAAAGTGTCTGATGTAATGTAAACAGCCAAAACATGAAAGTACGTCCGAGTACGTCTTTGGCACAGAACGCCATTGTTAAAAGTACGTCCGGGTACGTCTTTGGCAGAGAATGAGTTAATAACAGGTAAGTACAAATATTTCACTCTTTTTCTCTAACAGGTCAAATCAAATGTCACAGGTAAGTATTCAGGAACATCAATAAACAAACTTCAATGACCAAACTAATCTTCTATGTATTGAAAAATAAACAATATAACATTATCATGTGTCTTGTCTCTTTACTATAAACTAGTTCCTTTTTACAGATAATGAATACAAATGCTTTAGCAACACTGATTAATCACATACAAACATTATGTAGTCTTGCCAGATATAATCCAGCTACTGCTAAAATTAGCAACTTTACACTCTGTATCGTGTGTTTCACTAAGCTAACCCTAATCAAAAGTGAACGCACGCAATGCAGATTGCACCAATAATGGTCACGTGATGCTCCGTGATGGCACTGAAAGAATGCAGTTTAGCTATTAGCTAGATGCTACACAGAAAACCAAACAACACATAGAAACGAAATACTGCTACCAAAACAATCAACATTCGGTCCGGACATTAACAAACTACAAATAAACAATTTAGCAGACATATTCCACAGTTTCAGAGTGTAAATACTCTAATTTACCTGAAAAGGGGGAAACTCAATGAGATACACGGAGACAGAGCTGTTTCTTTGATGGTAGCTTCATTGAGAATGCGCAAGATGGCTGAAGCTCCCCCTTGTGGACTTTTGCAGACATGACTAATCGATCGCAGGCATCAAGACTCTACAGGTAGATCACAGATTAACGTAGACAGGTGGGTAATGGCTAGAGCTCCCTCTTGCGGACTCTGCAGGTAATTACTATACTTTTCCAAAGTTGTTTTACCTTGTTTTCAATTGATCTCACATGAATTACATGTTAACTGTCTTAACACATTGAGTGCCAGCCGTTTTTTCAATCCTGTAGGTAAGTTGTGCCAGGTTTTTTTTTTTAGGATTCTGGCTCATTTTACAAGAGCCGAGGATTCTTTTCTGTTAAGACTTCGTGAACACCAATCATCTAAAAAGAACTAATAGAATGTGTGCTTTCTCTGTCTAAAAGAGTTAGTTTGCAGAGTTAGCAGTTATGTAGATATTAGCCGTTGAGTACAGCATGGTTTTAGCGTCTGAGACAGGAAGCTGAGATAATCGCAGTTTTGTGAAATTCAATCAAACAGGCAGAACAGTCACCTGCCTGTGATTATGGGTGCCCTTGGGCAAGTCTGTATACTGTATTGTGTGTGTGTGTGTGTGTGTGTGTGTGTGTGTGTGTGTGTGTGTGTGTGTGTGTTCGCGCGTTGCTCCGCGGCTCTGAGGAAGAGATCTCTGTCCGTTCTTTGCCCCCACAGCGTGTCTGTCTCCCACTCTGTGTGCTCTCTCTCTCTCTCTCTCTCTCTCTCTCCTCTCTCTCTCTCTCGGGACTAGAGAGAGAGAGAGAGAGAGAGAGAGAGTGTGTGTGTGTCTCCAAACTCCTCCCTCCGTCTGTTCTGCGGGGGAGGAGGCTCCGCGGCCGCTTTCGGGCAGTTTTCGTGTCGGCTGAGAGCTTTGAAGAAGCTTTTGCGATTCTGGTCTTATTTATGCGCAAAGGTACTCGAGTGTGTGTGTGTGCGCGCGCGCGCGTGTGTGTGTGTGTGTGTGTGTGTGTGAAATCGAAAGAGTTTTCGCCCAGCTACTTCCTTGAAAATTACACTGGCTTTCTCCAGCGCGCTGGCTGGCTGTGGCTCTGGCTGTGGCTGGCTGTGGCTTTCTCTCTGTCTTGGGAGAGAACTGTCGCCACTTAGTGGTCGGTAAAATAGATTATACACATTCTCTTCCTCCAATATTGATATAGAAGACGTAAAAGGGGTTGATTGATGTCCCACCGTCAAAAAAAAAAAATGTTTATGTAAGACGAGATATCTCGTCTTTGGCACTCAACGGTCGGATTATGTAAGACGAGATAGCTCGTCCATGGCACTCAAGGTGTTAACTTATTATTCAGGAATTAAACATTTTAACCCATTTTAACCTATTTCAGGACTTGAACCTTTTTATAGGACTTTTCACATCGACAGGCATGACCTATTTATGAATGAATTCCTTTTTTTAGCATCTATGACTGTTTGTCTATTATTGACTATTGATTATCAAGGACGAGCTTCTCAATAAAATCAATCTATCACACCTACACCACTAACATGCATCTCTTCAATTATGTTTTCAAACCCAGCTGGCTGTATATAACTGAACAACCACAAAGTTGTGACACTTACCCATGGGATCAGTTAATTGTTTTCTGGACATGTTTTGATGGGATTTCTCTCCTTAGATCCCTGGTATCCTGATAAGATCTTCATTTTTCCTAATTGATAACCAAACATTTCCTCATTAAGCCCAGATTGGATTCAGCAGGGGGCGGATACCTCAGCATGGAGGCCCTGCTGGTGTGAAACTATGCAACTACAGAGATGATGTTATCGTTTGCTAATTCAAATATATCTTTTATTATGTGTTAAATGTTCTGTTCCTGAAATACACATCTAGGTCCTTGGGTGAGCTGCAAGTGATAGGAAACTTCACTTCAAATTGGAAAATAAACGTTTCTTCATTGTAGGATACAGGGGGGGAATGGAAAGTTCCTCTCTGCAAGGGGACAAAAGGGCAGGCCGTGGAGAGGTTAAGGTTCAAATGGTCCAGTTGATAAGGTGAACAATGCTCTATTTACGACAAGCTTTCATGTTGAGCCCTGTTAAGGTCTGGAAAACATTACAAGTTTATAGGTTCTCTTTGGGACAAATGGATACGATAGCATCAGCAGAGGTGGGGGGACATTCCACGGGGGGCCCGCAGGATGCAGAATCTCTATGAGGAGGAAAACACCACTATATATTTTGGAAACTAATGAGTGATGTTTTTACCATGCGCTTAGTTGTTATTGCTCATTATTCAATCTCCTTGTTGCTTTTTGATATTACGTTTATAGTATTCACTTAATTGCAAGTATTATCATTTAACTTGTATTAAAATACTATTCAGTTTACTTGTAGGATATTACTAATTTTTACTAATTACTTTTTATATTGTATGTGCATTGATGCATATTGTGCCTATATATCCTACTGATTGACTGAGTGGTTCTGGTATCTTATATGAAATAAAGTTGAGAGCATACACTTTATGCGCTGACCTTTCCCCCAGAGGAGATAGGACCTGCTCTAAGACACAGCACATTGTGAGAAGAGAGGTCCTGGGTTCGAATCTCAGATGGCCAGGCTTTGGTCTCTGGGAATGTACACATTAAAATTTTGATTAATGAACTAACCAAATACATGTATAATTAAAAACTTCTTTTTCAGGTCAGTTGAAAGGATTTCTTAGCTATTTTTATTTTCATTTTAATTTTAAATCCAGCTACTTATTGATGTTAAGAATAAAACTGCTTATGCTTCTTGACTGCTTGCTTGTAAAAATTAAGGAACCATTTGGATTGTAATCCGTGGAATTCCTGATCCAACTTGGGTTTTACCTAGGCGGGCCCAAATAGGGTAGGATTAACCTATGACAGCGTTTTTACTTGACCCCTATGGCCAAGAAATTTCCGTCTGCTCTCCGTCCTGTGACAATTGGATCATTATTGCAATGTTGTATGCTTTGGCTGTATATAACACTATATTTGGAATTTAAATGTATCAAGCTGGTAATATTAGCAAATGTATTGACAGTTGTGTTGGTAGATAGGGAAGTCGATAGATGACTAGTATTCAGTGAGGGTTAGTGCATGTGTTCTCCTGCTGAAGTGCCACGTCACGTGATGCGGACCCCGGAGGGGGAGAAAACACGCCTACCAAGTAAGAGTGACAGAAGGAGAGCTCGCCTAACTACCAATGTCCGCCCAGCAGTGAAGGGTGTCACCAGATGGAGGAGGAGCCTTCGGGGAGAGAACAGCCCATACCAGAAGACAATGCCCCCAAGGAAATGCACTTTATAAGCCCATGCACAAGAGAATTAGGGGTCGGTTTTCAAATGTCTCTTTCCTGATCTGCTACATATCAGCTGTTAGGAAAGACCACTGGAAATCCACCCGGAGATCTCTGAGGGGTAATTTGTATCACTTGACTTGCTCTGTATCATGATTTATGCAATATTCTCTATATAAAATAATGTTCTAAATATCAGAATTGCTTGTCATATTGGTTTTTCATATATCTGGAATTAATTGGACACGCTGGAAAGGTATTAACATCTGTCAACACCTTCTGACCCGTGCGGGCAGTTCTGTCTAGGTTGGACCGGCACCGAAAAATCCTTTCCTATCAGTTTGCATGCTACAGTAACACAGCAGCTAACAGAACAGACAGGCCTCCCATGCCGACCTCCATTGTACGCGAACACAACAGGTTTCCTGTCGGGGCTGTGAGGGGGCGGGGTCTGGACGGGCCCTGTGAATTCTTAGCTTGATGCCTATTGGTTTGGCGGCAAGTGACGTAGTAAATCCATGCAAATTCTGGAACTCTGATTCGCCCTCTCCTGGGGCTCCCAATTTGTGGCAGGGGAGGGAGAGGAATGACTGTAGTAAGTGATCTCATACTTTTACAGATGTTAGTTAACACCCCCAAGTTTATACAAACCACAAAACCCAATCAAAACAGATTTTCACAGTATGGGACCTTTCAGTTATCCTTTATTTATCCCCATGGAGAAATTCATCCTCTGCATCTGACCCATCCTCTACTAGGAACCTTCTTAGAACTAGGAGCAGTGGGCAGCTGCAGTGCAGCGCCCGGGGACCAACTCCAGTTCTTTTACCATTTCCTTGGTCAGGGGCACTGACAGGAGTATTAACCCTAACATACATGTCTTTTGGTGGTGGGAGGAAACCCACACGAACATGTGGAGAACATGCACACTCCACACTCCCTGCCTATTCCTGTGTGTCTGTGTCGTGTTTGTCCATTGTCTGTTGCACCTTCGTTGCCCCCGCCCTTTCAGTGTAAAGCTTCTTTGAGTCCTTGAAAAGCGCTATATAAATCCCATATTATTATTATTATAGAAAGGACCTGGGTCGACCGGGGTTCAAACCCGGGACCTTCTTGCTGTGAGGCAACAGTGCTAACCACTGAGCCACCCATCACCATGCTTTCTCTAACAATAGGACCTTGTGATCAGAGATAAGATTCAGATCCTCATATCGTCTGATATCAACACATTTAATTTATTAGTTTACAATTCACAATTCGTTAACCCGCTGACTGACCACGTTCCCACAGTGAACACTGTATGTGGAAAAATCCTTCATGCTGTCCATGAAAATGTAAGAAAGAAAGAAATAAGAAATGTGGTCAGTTATAGGCAAAAGGTTGGCGAGGGAAAAAAATTGCATAGCCATTTTCAAAGACATCCCTTGACCTCTCACTGTTAGGCTGTGTGTTGTGCTCCCCATGTTTTCCCAGTTTCCCCCTTCCTGTTTCATGTTTGTTCCCAGTCTGTCTGTGCTTGTGTGTGCTGGGCTTGGCCTCCTGGATTCCCTCTTCCATGGTTCATCCTGAGCAGCTGCAGCAGATCCACCAATCAACCCAACAAGCCACCTGCAGCATACCCGGTTCATTCTTCCAGACTCTGCCAGATCGTTCAGTCACCAATGTGGTACAGAGCTTATAGTAGTTTTTGTTACCTGCTAGTTGGAATCCAGAGCGCTTTTGAACTTTCTCCTAATCCTGCTCTCCACCTGTCTCAGGATCATCTTGCCTGCTGTTTCTTGTCATCCTGCCCAGTTTCATCTGCTGTCGCCAGGTTGAATCTGCTGCCTCTTCGCCCAGCACGCTGTCATCACCAGCTTCAACTACAATCAATTGACAATTTAATTTTCTTCTGCCTCGTGGTCTGTTTGCATTTGGGTCCTACATTGAACTACTGTAACACTCACCTCAAGATATCTGAATGAGGATGGGTTCTGTGGGTACCCACAAGTGTCCCTTTCCACACATACCCACTTTATGCTAATCCCATGCAGTTTTTGGTGAAAACCATGAAGTGTTTTGCATGCAGTATAAATGTGTTATTTTTGCCTATTATATTTGAAGTCTTGGAATTGCATGGATTTAACTGGAAAGCTGAGACTCTTGTGGACCTCTAAAATAACCAATTTCTGTTTGTTAGTACATTGTAGCTTACATTTTCTGTAGTATGTGTTGAGCCTGTACTTTAGCAATACGTTCATGTAAATCTGTGCTCCTTATTGCCATAGTAAATTTATATTTTTGTAACATGTAAATTAGGAGGGGGGTACTTCAAGTGTGGTCACCACACTGTGTTAATCCGGGACTGCATTTTATTTTTTATGAATAAATTATTATGAGGTGCCCTTTTTTTCGCTTGAGCACCTGCCCCCCAAAATGTCTGTGCACGTCACTGCACTTGCATACCGGATAACTTTACACAAACACTTGAAAACGTTGAACAAGTTAATATTTAAACTGATGAAACACAAACAAGTCATCACGTCTCAAGTCAAGTCCCGAGTCTTTAACTTCCAAGTCCAAGTCAAGTCTCAAGTCATTCAGTTTTTGTCAAGTCAAGTCGCAAGTGATCGAAACATGAAGGGACTCAAGTCGACTCAAGTCCAAGTCACCAAGTCTCAAGTCTCCATCTCTGGTACTCACCACGCGATGAAATAATAATCCAGTTACGTGAAACGTCATTTTCGTAGTAAATCCCCACACAGAGTTACTTCCTTGTTTGCTTGCACAAAGCACTTCAGCGCATGCGCTGTATGCCTAGGGGCCATACTAGAAAGTAGTTCCGGCTATCTAATTTCTTATCCTTTCACCTTAAAACACCATATTTCCTTACAACTTACATCAGTTTGATACTAAGCCTACCATGTGACTATGAATGTATGTCCTAAATATCTGTCATCCAGAACAGGTGGGTAAACTCTGTTCCCCAAATGTATAGGCAATTAAAGGACGGCTTTTCCGTGGGGGATATGAATATATATTAAATCTCACGCCCCTAAGGTTTTCGAATCCGTTGAAATTTTTGAAATTGGAGCTTCACTCCCAGAGATATCAAGCATCTCTCACATATTTTTTGGGCCAGCCGACGCGTTTCGCGTCATCTGGCCCAAGTCCGCCTTGCGGAAGTCGTGCACCTGTGAACTACAACTGTTGTGAGCCATGGTCCCGCCTCTAGAGGTCCTCCACGCCCCTTCAGAGGTCTGAAGAAAAACAAAAAGGCAGCCATCTTTTTCGACCACCTAGCCTGCTGTAGCTAGGTTAGCTTTCCATAGCTCCTTGCAAAGAGACAATTTTCTCGGGAACGGAAGCACGTACCGACACGGGACTGGCGGCATTGGAAAGCTCGTCAAATTTTACATCTAGTAGTAGGTGCCTTGAAGTAACGAAATCAACACTGAGCAATGTACCCGTTTTTACACATTTTTACAGAAAATAGTTACAACATCAGATGCGCGTAACTCCTACGAAAATGCCTTAAAATGCATGAAATCTTTTTTATGAAGACATCTCCCGACATATATACTTCGGTTTAAATTTGGTGCAATTTGGAGGCAATTTTATTTTCGATTATTTTTTCTTCTTTATATGTTTTATTGTCGAAGCCTTCTTCTTCTTCTTCTTTGAGTTTTATGGCGGTTGGCAAACATATATGTGCATTACCGCCACCTACTGGAGTTTGATATCAGCCAAATGCTCGAGGGGTGGGCATGGAAACGAAGGCCACGGGAGCCCAGTGCATTGTGGGAAATGTAGTATTTTGAGTCCCCGCACCCGCACCTCCCCCCCCCCCCCCCCCCACACAGAGTGGATTTCTGGTGATATCTCAGGCTGTAAACAACCAATTTCAAAAATTTCAACGGATTTGAAAACCTTAGGGGCGTGAGATTTAATATATATTCATATCCCCCACGGAAAAGCCGGCCTTTAACTGAGTATTATTAGTGGATTTACCGTCAAAAACAGAGGCCACAAAAAGCAATCAATGGACACGTGTTTGCTTGTGTGACACCAAATACCATTTATTAGGGCTTTACAAAGACTACAAAATCCTCCAGATGAGTTAAATCACTGTCTCTGTCTATTTACATGATATGTTACATACAAATGTACAAAATATAAAACATTTAAGGACAAATGTTTCACCCCCAAAAAAGCTACCAAAAAAGAAAACGTTCTCTCAAACCGGAGTAAATGCTATAATGGTTCCAACTGAGATGTAACTGCAAGTGTAAAGTGTTAAATATATCGGCTGATCGTCAACACAATGGCATACACTGTTACGGTGTAAAAGTTTGGTAGCTTGGGAACGGATGCGCTAGGACAGGAGTGTGGTGTAGCTGGATGTGGATTTTGCATTCTGGGTTGTGGGAGGTCTAAGTTCTGGTCTGAAACTAGGTTAGGGCCATCCGGTTACCCGGTTACCATCCCCACGGCATGCAACTCACACACCCTTGCAAACATAAGGCCGGTAGTGCGAGCCAGAAATACGCGTGGGAACTGGCAAGTACAAAACACATTGGAGGTGTACGACGCGCGTCAAAACAGCCGCCCCATTTGCCCCCCCATGTACAGCTCCACATCCGCGGTGGCTCCAGCCCAGTAACACTTCATGCCACTGTGCTATTTACAGTGTCGCCACCTTTATGTCGTCTCGTTGTCCCACGCTGTAGTGTGCACGGTCAGTCGGACCGTTGCGTGACGCTTTATGTGTGCCAGGGCCGTCGCACCTGTGCCCTGTGCACACATAGGCGACTGCTGTCGCTGCTGCCCATTCATTTTGTATTGGCATGCCTTGCAAGGCTATGAGTGGCAGACGGCAGCGACCAGAGGAGGGGCTAATTTGAAATTGACCAATTGAAGACGGAAATACAGCAAGACAGCCAATCCTAAAAAAAAATCCCGTATGTGTGCACAGGGCGTAAACACATCGGTAGTGTCACACTGGGGACAAGACGACGACGCGAGGAAATAAGACAGTGGTGTCAGGTGACGCTCAGCTGGCGCACTAGCGTGTCGGGTGTAGAAAATAATGCAGACGAATGGTCATTTTGGCAGGCGTCGTACGCCGCCAATGTGTTTTGCACTAGAGGCTCGGCCGCAGAGACACGTAAAGCTGATCACAGGTAGGATTGTACAGTACAGGATTGTCCTGAGGTTGTGACAACGTCATCGACTGACTTCTTGGTCTCTGGTGGGTGTTGTTGGACCGGTAGCACCTGTGGGTGGTTGGTAAGTGTATACACTATACAGTACAGTGTCAGGTCAGCTCCTGTGTCTCTAACAGCCAGCGAGCTTCACATGGCAGCAAGCGTGTGTTGAAACATCTGGGAGGGGAGGGGAGGACATCATGGTGGGGTGAGGGGGGAACTGGAAAAGTGCCTATTTCTTCTCGGTCAGTGATTGAGTGGAAACGTTGCTATACTGAGTTGGTTGAAAAAGAAAACAGAGTTTCACACTGTACACCGTATGCCTCCTGCATAGGCAAAACATCCAATCATCACAAGACATATACCTGTTTCTGACAGCGTCTTTTGAGTTTTTGCATTTCTTTTTTTTTTCTCCTCTCGGTTTTCAAAGTCGGACCGGTACAATAATTTTCTCAGCGGGTTATTAAGCATAATGTAACATCAACAGGGCAGAATGCATCTTTGATTCACTGTGCAAGACTTAACTATTTACAACCCACCCCGACCTCAAGTGTGCAAAACCAACCCACTCGTTAAACGAAGAGGACAATCAAAATTCAAAATGGCTTCCGTCCAATATGCACGCATACACAAAAGTAAAAGTCTCTTCTCGATGCACCCCCCCCCCCCCCTTTAAAAAGCTCAAAACATGCTCCTTGGGCTAGAAAACTGAAAGGGTTAGGTTGTGCTCCTTTCATTTCAAGTGAGCCCAGCTCAACTGGGTGAAAAACAACAACTAAAAAACACCCCACCCCTTCTTAAATGTTTGTACAATATTGGTCAGTTTTAAATTTCAAATAGAGCATCAAATCTGTATTGTCACAAAGGAGACAGGGTGGTTTGGGGGGGAGTAGAAGTGGTGTTGAGAAGTCTTGTCTCGCTGAGACGAATGCAGCAGCAAGCAGATCTTCATCCTCACCGTCATCATCGTTTGACGTCACATCTTCTCACTACAGCCAACGGGTGATGAAGACACCTCCCAGACTTTTGCACATTTAAGGCAGTGAGAGAGCACCAGTATCACTGTTCCCATCTTCAACCCCTGGACTGACTTATTTCTTGTTGGTACCTATGGTGCCGGATGGGTGCGGTTTGCCACATGGGATTATACCAGAATCTGGGCTCCGTTTGGGGTATTTGATACATACATACCTATGGTATGATAGATAAATGGAAGATAGTTTAAGTCCACTAAAACTATCACACTGTCCACTGTTATTTCCCCAACTGTAGGCCTATAAGCAGGTGTGAAGGCCTGACTCTTTTCGATGTCATATCCAATAAGGAAAAAATCTTATCAAAATGGGAGTAGCCTGGGGGCAAAATCCTATCAAATGGAGCTGAGTGTCTGATTTGATTCATGGTTGAGATTCTCACAGAAAGTCAGTTTTCTCTACTCCCCCTGTGATCTGAATTATCCTGATATGCACGGCAAACCCCACCCAGCTGGTACTCGAGGCAGGTTAAAACAAAAGCTAAAAAAAAAACTATTTGACCCAGTTCTGTCACGAGTCACAGAGAGCGCCGCCTGTTGTGCAGAGGCGTGACCACAGGCTGAGGAGGGCGGAGAGCCTTGAACGACTGAACATACCTTTGTAACCTTGGTCAGCTCTGCGTGTGTGTACGTGTGTGTGCACGTGTGTGTACGTGTGTGTATGTGCACGTTTGGCAGTAAATCAAACGCGAACATTGGCACTTGTCCATGTGTCTTCACAGTAGCGGTGTGTCTGGATGCGTTGTGCTTGTTGTTGTTGTTGTTGGGCAGGGCACCAGCACCACATACAGCCTCAACAGAGGGCCGAGTTGAGGGCAGGACGGAAGCCTGTCTAATAATAATGTAATACTGTATTGATGCCTGTAGGGCAGAAGAGGCTTTGAAGGTCCAGTGGAAAACTGTGTGTAAATAATGACTAAATATATATAGCAACTGGTTCAGACTGAGAGATACCCTGAAAAAGGAGGTGGTGGTAAACGGTCTTGTCTTTAGCCCTAGTCTCTCCTTCGAAACAGTAAGATGAGCCAATTCAGTTAACCTGAACAGCTGTTTTTTTCCACTTTGTTTGTTAGGTAGCTAACTAGGCAGCAGGCTTATTTAGCGAGGCAACCAATGTTAATTAGACTATAGAGTACCGCAGGGATGACGTATTTTTGTAGGCTTACCCAGAAATCGCCGCCATGCTGGTTCGTAAGGGGAAAAGTGAATGGGATTTTAGTAGGCCTATGGGGATTTTGGTTAAATGCATGAAATAAGGTCTGGGGTTAAGAAAAGTTTATGAAACAGCAAACTTTGTGTTCGACAAGATAATCTTCACAAACGAGGACCACTTTTATGACGTTTTCTGAAAATCGCATGAAAACGCATTTATCCTTCAAAAGTCATAAAAGTGGTCCTCATTTGTAAAGATGATCTTGCTGAACACAAACTTCGCTGTTTCATAAACTTTTGTTAACCACAGACCTTATGTCATGCATTTAACCAAAATACCCATACAAAAATCCCATTCACTTATCCCCCTACGAACCGGAAGTGCTAATTCCGGAGTCATTCCTTGTGGTTCTCTATTAGCTAGCACAAGTCTACAGATACATTGGACTATAGAGACAGCTCAACTTCCAGCCACTTGCCTCTTCCGGTCTCCTAAATGTCTCTGATAATAGAGCCAGACATTTAGGCTGTTATTCATAAATTATACTCTTCCACGTAATAAAATAGTCCCTACTCCAGCTGCACAACCGACGCAGTTGCTGAACGTAACGTCAGCTACTAGCTAGACAGGCTTGGTGACGAACAGCTAACATTAGCTAGCGGCTAATGCTTGTGCTAACGTTAGGTTATCGTTAGGTCCGAGGGTAGGTGGCATTTTTTTCTGGAGATCACGTGTCCGGTAGGCACTACTCAATCCACTTGTCCATAGATAAGCCACCCCGGAGGTCGAAGTTAAACTCAAATGTTTCTATTTCGGTAGGCAGCTAGCGAACATTGTTACCGTTAACAATACCCCCCCCCCCCATGCCTTCGCCATCCTGGGAAAAAAATATTGCTTACCATTAGCTAGCTTGTGGCTAGCTAGCTCAGATGTCGCATACTGATGACATCACTAGCAGGAGATGACAGTAAACACTACCGCAAGGCACTCTGGGTATTATGGTGACACAGGTTTGCGTGGCTAGCAGGCTAGCTAGCTACCATTTGTTTTCTCAGAGGCAGAGTGTTTCGGAGCTGCAGCTGTAGCTGTGGTATACGCTAAATATACCACAGCTGTGAACCAATCAGATTGCTTGATTTGAGAGAGCCGTTTTATAACATGTCATACTCTTGGTGGAGCCTGGAATGAGCTGTCTCTATAATCCAATATCTCTGGTGACTAGCAGTAACGTCTGCTTCAGCTGGATGATCTAAGAACATCTATCAGATCAAGTGCAAAATGACGAGTCTCGAGGCAAAAACAGCACAGAAATGAACCGTCTGATGGGCAAGTTGTACGTTTAGAAACACAACCGGCTGTTCACAGAGCTGAGGACGTCCAACATGGCCACCAGAGGGAGCATTACGTCACCTGAAAGCTTGAACCCCGGCCTCCTTACTCACTGCTCCACTCTGCTGCGCGTGTGTAAGTGCATCTCTGTGTGGGTGTGTGTGTGTGTGTGTGTGTGTGTGTGTGTGTGTGTGAGAGAGAGAAGCACCTCTGTAAACAAGGAGAATCAAACAACAGAACCGGCCCTCACTGTAAACATCTGAAGATAATGTAGAACTGTGATTGAAAAAAGTAAAAATCCAGTTTCACCACTTCAAACTCTTCCCTCTCTCTCTCTCTGTGTGTGTGTCTGACGTGTTGTAGGCCGCGTGGCACTCCAGGTGAAGAGGATGGCGGGATCTGACTCGCCCGTCGGAAGTCAACTCCGGAGGAAATACTGCCGCGCAACTGACACCTCCTGCCTACACATATATGAAGAGTTCTATTGGAAAATAATATAGGCTACATCCATTTTGAAACAGAAATCATTAGTTTAAGCTCACCGTCTGACATCTCTAAAATATAGGCAATCTGATCTGTGTTTATCATTTTGTTCACCGAGGACTTAAGTTGGCTAATGCCCTTTACAATAATCTGTTTTAATCTTGTGCTATCCATCATTTTGTAAGAATAGATTTTATTATTTTCCAAATGGTGGATATGCCATTTCTGATACTAAAACTCTTCATATATCATATATCTTATCATATATCTGTGCATTGTTAGGGTGTCTCGTAGCAACCAAGGTTAAAAAGTTCCAAGGTTCTGAAGTTCAGAGCATCCGGGGTTCCAGGATTCAAAAGTTCCAAGGTTCCGAGGATCCAGGGATCCAGAGTCTCCTGGTCTCATAGCGCCGACTCCAGCGAGGAGTCCAGCTGGTCGTCATGGTGACCGGTGCTGTCGCTGTCACAGCTCTGTGTGCTGGAGTAGTTGGCCGCCTCCTGCAGCCGCAGCAGCATGTTCATCTGCAAACACACGCACGCACGCACGCACACACACACACACACACAGACACACACACACACACACACACACACACACACACACACACACACACACACACACACAAACCTTAATAACTGAGACTCTATAAGTGGAAAATATAAGGTACATACAACAGCTTGGAAATGGCAGATATAGTGCATGCACAGTGATGGGGTAGATCACACCTACAGTTCTTAGTTTTCTCGTTCTGAGCGTGGATAAGGTACGCACGGCGGGAGTGGCCATTGGGAGAACAATAATTGATGATGTGACCATGATTTACTGTAACCAGCTCTTGTTTTCTTTTGTCGTGCACGGGAGGTACAATTCTCTCCCTCGATTTCCTCTTTATGTGCGCACAAATTACCAAAACGTGCCCTCAAAATAGTGATATTGTGGTCTCGATATATTATACTATGCTATAAAAAAAGCATTTAGAATACCTGGAATGAGTAAATCACTCTCTACCGCCGCAATTAAATAAAAAGGGAAGAGAACTCGTCTCATCTGCACTGGAGCTAATGGTCTAAATAATGCACATTGCACAAGTGAAACAGCTGGGACTTTGTTTCAAAGTGTTCCTAGAATGAGCTTTGGCACACCTATGAGGCTCCAACTGGTCATGCCTCGACACACACACGCGCACGCACACACACACACCTACACACACGCACACACGCGTGCGCGCACACACACGGACACACACCTACACACGCACACACACACCTACACACACGCACACACAGACACACACCTACACACACACAGACACACACCTACACACATGCACGCACGCGTGCGCGCACACACACGGACACACACCTACACACACGCACACACACACACACAGAAAGATTAACTCTGGGTGGTGAGAGAGAGCGAGAGAGCGAGCAAGATAATTAATTTCCATTCTTAGGGTTATTGCAGCCCAAGAGGAATTAAAGGGTAGTCATTAGAGGTCTTCGGGTATGCCCGAACCCCCGAATACGCGAGGTTCCGACCCGGACCCGGCCGGGTCTGGGTCCATTCAAAAGAAGTGACTCTGGGTCTGGGTCGGTTCCGGTAGCAATTGTCACGGGTCTCGGGTCCCGAGACTTGGGTCCAATAAGACCCAAGTGACCGGCGAGTGGCTGTCTCAGAGCTGTAAATCACCCCGACCCACTTTTTTTTCCATCCCCCCTCCCCTCCCGAGTCTGTGCGAGCCGAGATCAGCGCTGATCACGAGAGAAACGCATCAAAACAGCACACGTGAGGCTTGTTGTCACAAACTGCAAGTAAATCCATAGAGAAAATAACTAGCAAAGAGCGTTCCCATCTGCATTGAAAATTACTTCCTCGTTTGCCTGAGGCACATGTGTGCGCATGTGTACGCATGTGGTCACATGCGCCTCAGGCAAACGAGGAAGTGATTTTCGTTGCAGAGAGGTAACCCTCTTGCTGGCTCCTCTCGCTATGGATTTAATTGAAGATGACTGTTTCCCGTACTTTTGGATAATTATTCGATGATCGCATGGTGAGTACTACACAAGTCACAACATGTATGTGATTGTTTCTAGCGCTGTTGTGTGTGTTTTTGGTGTGTAAAGAGGGCAGCGGGATGTTTTATTATTTCATTGGTGTGACTTTTACTTTGGTACTCAGTAATGTGCGCTCTCTCTCCTTCACTTCCGGTCTGCCGGTGAGCTGCGGACAATTGCCACAGCTGTGGCAAATCGGGACAATCAAGTCGGCGTCTCCCCTATAGACCAAATCAGCGGGATGTTTACATTTACTTCCGGGTACCCCTGAGGTCCACACATTATAATGGCGGTGGACGGCACAAACTGACGTGTTGAAGACAAAAACAGACAAAGAAGACAAAAATGGTTCGTCCGTGTTGTGTTGTTGTTTAATATCATTCATAACAACACTTTCACTAACGTTAGTGGAGACCAGACTAGCTAATTTACCTGTTGGACCAGACTAGAGTAGACTTGAAGCTAAATTAAATTGACGTGGCGTCAGTAGCTCTGTCTGTACCAGGCTCTTTCTCGCCGAGAAGAGCCTGGTGACGCGAGGTTACTCTGTCTGTAACGTAAAAAAACAGCGAGTTTGACAGTCAAACAAACGTTATTAGCTAGCTAACACTACATAAAACAAACACAGAAGAAAGGCTAGATACGTCGGACAAGCATGTTTACCAACCGTTTAACCATTTAAATTGAAAGTAGTCGGCCGAAAACAACGAGAGGGTTTGACAGCATTTATTTGACAACACGCACATTTAAACCTGCCGCCTTCCCCAAGTGGTACCCGGAAGTAAATTTGTTTACATGGTGACGTCACGGTGATTTGGTCTATTAAAGGATTGTTAGCAGTGACTGTCGGCAGTGTTCCAGAGTGAGTAAGGCGGAGGCTGTGCGTCTGTTCCTGTGGTATTGTAAACTTTGACTTTGAGAACAACCTTTCCTTGATCGTGAGCTTATGGTGCTGGGGCATCGAGTTAAACCTTGCTTCCATAGCAGAGATTCTTCCTGCTAACTAGTTGTCCTCCCGCCTGTCACTCTGGGGCGCTGATCCTTGCGTGCACGCAATTCGATTCTAACTTGTATACTGTATTTATATTGTTGCCTTTTACCCCTTTGATTTACTTGGCTGTATTGGATGTGCTTTTGTTATATTTCGAGGAACATTGTAACGTCGATCACTACTAACCTGTGTGTTTTGAGTGCATATAACCCACAATCATCTGAACCTTATTTTACCTGAGTCTTAATAGTGTCTTCTCAGTTAGTGTGTTTTATTGCTTGTTCAGTATGTGCTGTGTGGACTGCCCACCGGATTTTATCTAATGACTGTACTGTATTGTTGTTCCTTGAGATTGAGTAAAGCATTGTGTCAAATCTATCCTGTGTCCTGTCTCCTACATACTTACTGAGGTGCTCCTACCCATGGTGTATTTATTACCGTTTTGGCACGGTTACGTGTGTGTGTGTGTGTGTGTGTGTGTGTGTGTGTGTGTGTGTGTGTGTGTGTGTGTGTGTGTGCATACAGGAGTCTACTACCACTAGGTATCTGTTGTTCACTTTGCACAGGGGCGTTTATAGGGAGTGGCCAGGGGTGGCACTGGCTCCACCCCAGGTGCCACCCCAAAATCCTGAGGATGCTGACATCTGTGGCCGACATGATTGTCTTTCAGAGGCTGCAGCGAATTAATAATAATCAATTAATAATGAATAATTGTGTGTCCTGGTGGCTCGGCTGGTGGCACGCATAAGACGGAGGCCCTCGGTCCTTCGCGCAGCCGACACGGGTTCGGGTCCGACCCGGGGTCTTTTGTCGCATGTCATCCCCTCTCTCTCCCCACCTTTCCTGTCTGCCTACTGTCTTAAATAAATAAAGGGAACATGCCCCCCTGTGTGTGTGTGTGTGTGTGTGTGTGTGTACTACACTAAACTCCCCATACTAAGGCTCCTTAACAGAATAATGACTTGATTTAACCTGAACTATACTACACTAAACTTGCCATACTAAGGCTCCTTAACGGAATAACAACTTGATTTAACCTGAACTATACTACACTAAACTCCCCATACTAAGGCTCCTTAACGGAATAACAACTTGATTTAACCTGAACTAGCCTATACTACACTAAACTCACCATACTAAGGCTCCTTAAAGGAATAATGACTTGATTTAACCTGAACTATACTACACTAAACCTGCCATACTAAGGCTCCTTAACGGAATAACAACTTGATTTAACCTGAACTATACTACACTAAACTCCCCATACTAAGGCTCCTTAACGGAATAACAAATTGATTTACCCTGAACTATACTACACTAAACTCACCATACTAAGGCTCCTTAATGGAATAATGACTTGATTTAACCTGAACTATACTACACTAAACTCCCCATACTAAGGCTCCTTAACAGAATAACAACTTGATTTAACCTGAACTATACTACACTAAACTTGCCATATAAGGCTCCTTAACAGAATAACAACTTGATTTAACCTGAACTATACTACACTAAACTCCCCATACTAAGGCTCCTTAACGGAATAACGACTTGAATTAACCTGAACGATACTACACTAAACTCGCCATACTTAAAGGGGGACTTACCACCCAGATATGTAACAAAACGGCATGCTGCTTGATTTGAAAAAACCTATGGGAAAAACCAAGAAATTACGTCTCCTCTTGTCTCACTAATACTCTTTGGCTTTGCTCAGCTCAGGATTTTTTTTCCGGAAATCGACGCCATGACCGTTTGCTCACCGCCTCGAAATAAGTTATTTGAGAGCTACAATATCTTTATAAATATCAACAACTAGCCAACGCTGGTGGCCTGTATGGAAACAGCATTGCTCAAAATGGTTGAAAGTTATATCAATTTGGTAATTCAGTGGCGAACTAGAAATTGACTTATTTTTCTCCCATGTGTGTGTATGTGGCGTCTGTTACTATCGTTAAAAGAGCCTAGTGACGCGAGCCTGGTTACCCCAGAACAGCACAATAGGACAATAGAACGCTCTCAACACGCTCATGTAATCACAATGCGAGATTTCTCCACGTTATGCCCTTGTCCAACTTGCCATATAGACCACTATGAAGTCCCTTTTTAATTTTCGTTTCTCCCTTTTTCGTGATTCTTGTCAAAAGTTACAGTAGTGCACCTCTGATTTTTCCTCTCGAGTGCAGGACAGGGCTGCAGAGCTCCCTCCTCCTCCTCCTCATACCCTGGCTGCTCAATCCATTCCAGTCTGTCCAAACTTAATACCAATCTAATCTCAGTATGAGATGCAGGGAAATACAGTATATGATAGTAGCCGATGTGTTTAGAGCAGCATTGTCACGTCGTAGTATAGCGTTATATTTTACATGTGTGCTAAACTGCGATGAGATTTGTTTGCGGAAATGACGGCGGGGATGAAAGTTGCTGCCAGACAGCAGAGGAGGAGGAGGGGAGGCTCACTTTGGTCCGCTCGGAGCTGCTGCAAACACACATTCTCACCCCTCCCTCCTCCTCCTCTCTCTCTCGGCACAATCAAGTGGTTGAGTAGTTCTCAATGTGGGGCCAGGGGACCACCAGTGGTCCTTGAGAGGATTCCAGGATTCTCTGTTGTCTCTCAACCTAATATATATGGAATTCTGGACAAAATCATATCTAGGCTACATAAAAGAAAAAAGAAAAATCAGATTTGCATCTGAGAGACCAAATCTCATCATATGGGGGTCCATTGCCACAATGTGAACTAAATTAGGGCTCCTTAGTGTTTTTCCATCTTGCCTAGTTGTATAGGCTTTGGAGATGCACCAAGATGCACGTGCTAACCCCACCGTGACGTCAGGATGTACCAAATCTCCCATTCATTTGAGGGCAAAAAAAAGCAGTGTTCAACCCATAGAGGGCACTTATGTGGCTGAAAATGATACAAATGGTACAATGGCACCAGTTTGGTCTCAAATGTGGAAATTTTGACCAGAATTCTTCACACACCACCCCCAAAGTCATATTGGTTAAAAGCTGAAAAAAAGTGTTTTGGGGGTAAGTTACACTTTAAAGGCCCAATCCGTCAATACTCACTGACGCACCATACTCGCACGCGCACAAGCAGTTGCCTGGCAACAGCAGAGCTTGTTGGTTGCTTTGTAACGTTAACTCATAAAAGTCAATTGAAAACGGCAACCTGGACAATTTATCGGTCAGATCAGCCTCGAGATGCCCAGGAAGGATTCTGGATGAATTAGGGGACGTTATTGTGGCATGTTTGGCCGTGTTTTGGCTTGCGTTGGCTGCTGGGAAGTCGATACTCATGTTAGCACAAGCCAGGAAATAGCCTGCTCCCCCTGTATGTATGGTACCGTGTAATGCCTGGAGTTGACCAAACTGAACAATCAAACAATGTTTCATAAGCATAACAGCAACGTTAGGCATATTTAGGACTGTTAAATTCATTATCCACACAAGACGGTAACGTTATTAGTGGGGCTGGTGGTAATTTCTATAAATGTAAATTGATATTAGTTAGCCGCGATTAGCATCAAGGCAAGCTAACGTTACTATGTACAGTCCCACTGCAGCTAACTGCAGTCAGAGCCTGCTGGCTGCGGGAAGTGGATAATCATGTTAGCACAAGCCAGGAAATAGCCTGCTCCCCCTGTATGTACGGTACCGTGTAATGCCTGGAGTTGACCAAACTGAACAGTCAAACAATGTACCGTAAGCATAACAGACAGTAGGCTAACGTTAGGCATATTTCCGACTGTTAGATTCATTATCAACACAAGACAGTAACGTTATTAGTGGGGCTGGTGGTAATTTCTATAAATATAGCTAAATCTATTAGTTAGCCGCGTATAGCATCAAGCTAACGTTATGTTATATTAGGCAGACTCACCACCGCAGCTAAACAATAATGTTCCATGACCATAAGCATAACGGTAGTAACGTTAGGGTTGCATTACGTCACACAAGACGGTAATGTTAGCAGAGTTTCTGACCAGGTGGTCAGATACTTGTACTACGGAGTGACAGTAAAAATCTTGAATCTTGAAAACCCATTAGCAAGCAGCTAACGTTATCTGGTCAAAACCACATTAAAGTAGCTACAAGCAGCAAGTTTCCTTCATGAACCGAAAACACAGTCCTGACTCTAGTTTCCCCCCGATGTCGGTCAGATTGCTGCTGTCTGGCCAGACGGGCTTCATTAGATACAGTAAATATTTATTTATTTATTTAGTGTGGACTTTTTCTGGAGTCTGTGTTGTTTCCTTTTGCTAGCAGCTAGCGACGAACGTAATGTTAAAAGCTACTTTAGCCATTTCCTGTTAGCCGGCGTCTAGGACAAGAGGCTCATGAACGCGCGCAGACGTCACATCCTCTAGCTGTGGCGGGAAATGCTATCCCCTTCGAAACTGCGGTTTTTCCATGTATCTTCTGAACGGCTGGTTGGAGAGAAACACCCCTGGTCGCCATTTTTAAGTTACGTCAAGGCGCATTCACTCAGTGCCAATAATAAACACTTTGTGCACATTTATTTCTCGCCAGAACCAACGGAATGAGCCTTTAATGGAATAACGACATGTATGGTTCCTCACCAGCGGGTCTCCCTCGGTGTCGCTCTGGGACACCTGTTTGGAGGAGGCCCCCTCCTTGGAGGAGCTGTAGCCATCGTAGCCCACGTCTTCGGGCCGCAGCTGCAGCAGCGCCTGGCCGTCCTGCTGCAGCGAGGCGGCGCTCCACGGGGACGTGTCGCTCACCCACTGGGACGGGTCCTCCCATGCCGCACGCTTCCCGTACAGCTGGGGGCATGGACAAGACATGGAGACGAGGTGTGGGTGAGGGGGCAGAACTGACACACACCGCCATGAGGAACCTGTAGGTCCTATAGGTTCCTCATGTCAGATGTGTTTTATTTTTGTATCACAGTGCATTTATTTATTTTTTTAATGCTGAAAATTGGGGAGGCTAGAACAGTGGTTCTCAGCGTGAGGTCCGGCGACCACCAGGGGTCCTTGAGTGGGTTCCAGGGGGTCCCCAACAAACTGATGAATTGTTAAACTTCAGCATTATTTCATTTACAAGAAGTTACCACAATTAGAGCATAAGAAAAATGATTATTTTGATCATAGTCATGGGATTCTGGACAAAATCATATCTGACAGTAAAAATATTCTCAGATCTGAGTTTGAGAGACAAAATCTCATCTTGGCTGTGGCTGTAACGTGGAATACTGTAAATTAGGATTCTTCATATGAAAAAGGTTGAGAATAACTGGTCTAGAAGATGAGATGCTAAAGCGTATGACATCCATTGGCAATTACACCTCCGACATAACTCAAATGATATGTGGGGTCCCTCACGGTTCCATCATGGGGCCTGTTCTATTTAACCTATACATGCTCCCTTTAGCTCTAATTATGCAAATAAATCATATAGCCTACCATAACTATGCAGATGATACACAACTGTACATAACTCTTTCGTCAGGCGATCATGCTCCCATTGACTCACTCGGTCAGTGCATTGATCAAATTAACGACTGGATGTGTAAAAACTTCCTCCAGCTTAATAAAGACAAAACTGAGGTGATCGTTTTTGGTCCGAAAGAACGACGACTTCAAATTGCAGCCTACCTCGAGGTTCTTTCCTTGAAGCCAAAGGACCAAGTAAAAAACCTTGGAGTTACTATCGACTCCGATCTTAATTTCAGCTCACACATTAAGTCGGTCAGAAAATCTGCTTTTTATCATCTTAAAAATATTGCTCGGATTAGGGGCTTCATGTCCAGTCAGGACTTAGAAAAACTAATTCATGCCTTTATTTACAGTAGATTAGACTACTGTAACAGCCTTTTTTCCGGTCTCTCAAATAAAGAACTTAGGCAACTCCAGCTCATTCAAAATGCTGCTGCTAGGGTCTTAACTAGGACTGGGAGGGCTAATCATATTACCCCTGTTCTTAAATCTCTACACTGGCTCCTTGTAGGTTACAGAATAAAATTTTAAATCCTTCTTTTAGCCTACAAATCACTCAACGGCCTAGGCCCACAATACATAGCAGATCTCCTCCCTCGCTATGAACCAACTAGACCTCTCAGGTCAGCTGGGTCCGGCCTAATAGCTGTCCCAAGGATCCACTCGAACCAGGGCAGGGCCGCCTTTACACACTGTGCTGGTGTTAGCTGGAACAACCTGCCTGAGGACCTCAGATTTTCCTCAACACTTCCTATTTTTAAAAATGGTCTAAAAACTTTTCTGTTTAGCACTGCTTTTAACTGTTGAAATGTCTATTTATCCTATTATTTTCCTGTATTGACCAAACGTGTAGCATCTTACTGCTTTTTGCTTTTTATTGTCTTTTTATCTTCTTTTATTCTCTTATGTCTGTAATGTCTTGTGAAGCACTTTGAATTGCTTTATGTATGAAATGTGCTATATAAATAAAATTGACTTGACTTGACTTGACTTGACACGTTAAGCTGAATAAAATGTCTATTTCTCTAGCATGGAACAGCACCCTGATGAAGGTATAGGTGAATTCATATAGGTATTACATATTATTTCTTAGCAATTAAAGGCTTTTTAACTTTCAAACCTATAGGAGAGCCTGGACTTGGATTTGTTACAAGGACACATTTGTGGTCATAATATATCCTTTCTGTCTTTATGGGACATGATCTGCACAGCATTTAGGAGTTTGAAACATGTTTCCTCCCGAGAGTTTTTTTTTGCAGCCTCGCAGAGTTAAAAAAGAAATATTAGCAAGAAAATTGGTTAAAACAAAAACACTGAATATCAACATAAAATTTCAGCAATCGCAACTAAAAAATATCAGTCTGCAAAACCCCATAATCGATCAAACCCTAATAAGAATAGTGGTTCGACTCCAAAACAGTTCAACGATAAAGAAACAAAACAGTCAAGGCAGTTAAGAAAGTAAAATAAAGGCACATGAAAGTAATTTTCAAGGTCCTCAAACAGCAGTTTACAGCAAGTCCTCGAGGTTTCACTCTCTACTACAGGTACAGTATATCAGCTTTATCATTTATCATTAACACATTTCCAAACTGCTAAAAGTAGGTTTTACAGTATATCAGCTTTATCATTTAACACGTTTCCAATCTGCTCAAAGTAGGTTTTACAGTATATCAGCTTTATCATTTAACACGTTTCCAATCTGCTAAAAGTAGGTTCTACAGTATATCAGCTTTATCATTTAACACATTTCCAAACTGCTAAAAGTAGGTTTTACAGTATATCAGCTTTATCATTTAACACGTTTCCAATCTGCTAAAAGTAGGTTTTACAGTATATCAGCTTTATCATTTATCATTAACCCATTGATACCTGATGCAGCATTTGTGTGTGTATCCCTTTAAGGGATACACACACAAATTAGGGATATACACGCAAATGCTGCATCAGGTATCAATGGGTTAACACATTTCCAAACTGCTAAAAGTAGGTTTTACAGTATATCAGCTTTATCATTTAACACATTTCCAATTTGCTAAAAGTAGGTTTTACAGTATATCAGCTTTATCATTTAACACGTTTCCAATCTGCTAAAAGTAGGTTTTACAGTATATCAGCTTTATCATTTAACACGTTTCCAATCTGCTAAAAGTAGGTTTTACAGTATATCAGCTTTATCATTTAACAGGTTTCCAATCTGCTAAAAGTAGGTTTTACAGTATATGAGCTTTATCATTAACACATTTCCAATCTGCTAAAAGTAGCTGTGCCTCTTTGACACACTTGTTAATTTGTGGGGTTCCTGTGGTTTAGCTGTGAGTTGATGGGCAGCTGTCACTTCTGTGCAGCTTAAGAAATAATGGTTGCACCCACCTGCAGCCCCTCCCTGACTGCCTCCAGCAGGTAGGGCACCAGCGAGTAGTTCCACAGGTCGGTGAACCAAACCCTGGAGCCCTCAACGTCCATGGGACAGGACAGGAAGAGGCGGGGGCCTGCAGGGACAAAAGAGACCAGCGCTTATTGGTGGATGGGGAAGGAAATAATCCAATTAGCCTTTTTCACCTCAGCCATGTCGTGTCTAAAATGCAGGAATTAACACAGGTGCAAGCAAAAAAGTTAACGAGGGCCCCGGCACTGGACCACCTAATTGGATTGAAAGTTGGAAACCCTCATGAATGTTTGCTTGCACCTGTGTTACTTCCCCAAAATGGCTGCTGGTGAAAAAGCCCCACAGAAGCATGGAACACATTCCATCACAAAGGAGCTACCTTTCAATGAAATTTTAGGTTAGTTTGGTGAAAGTCAAAGATTTACATTGGGCATAGGCTAAATAATCTCTTCATACTATTCAGGAACATCTTTTCACACTATTCAAGAACAGTGAAACAAATCATTGCGTTTTGTGTGAGGATATGTGCACACTTTCCTCCATTCACCCATCCAGATATCGGTCGTAGAGATGCATGTACAGTATAGCCTCTTCTAAACATGAAGTCTGGATCATGTCCGGCTAGCCAGAGCAGGATATTTTCCGGTTTTACCTTTCTAGACATGAGGAGTCTGTGTTTAGAAACAGCTGGAAATGGTCCGTATTCTCTCTGCCAGTGGGCGGGGGGGGGGGGGGGGGGGGGGGGGTGCGGTAGCGTGTATCGATAACAAGAAATGTGATATGGAAACAGCTTTAGCGAATCTGTAACCAAACTCCATTCAAAAACATGCCGTTTTAATGGAGGATCCATTCCGACCATTCAGGCAATAATAATGTGCCAAAAATGAGCGCTTGCCTTTGTTACATTGGCCAAAAGCCACCCAGTCAAAATAGTGGTCGCACCGTCGTCAATCACTGTAGGTGATTTATTTTACAAGTGGCATTCAAGTCATATCTGACTAGTTTTCAATTTATTTCTCCCCACAAAAGTTAGGCTAGGCCTAGGTCTCGATATAGGCTGTCAGTCAGTCAGCTCCTCTCCGCAGCTGTGTTAGCTTGGACGCTCACAGTCACACTGGCTGCCTCACAATACTTGGCTGCATCCAACTCAAGACAACTTTTCAGACCCTCCTGGAGACAATCTTTCTCAGAAGAGAACGTTAGCGACAAATCTGGAGACTTTTTCTGACATGGGATTAACATTACCAGCAAGCAGCAGTAAGCAGGCAATGACGATAGCTGGGTAAGTCCCGCTAGCATCGATGCTAAGTTAGCAAAGTACCCGAGCGCAGCTGAAGCACATGGCTAATTAATATGGATGTTAACGTCCATATTAATTAGCCATGTGCTTGCGCGATGACATCGTGTATTGGCGATGTCAAAGGGTGGCGATTGACGATCTGACTGAGGTCAAGATCGTGCAACTCTAGAGTCTCTAGTAGTAGGCTATCATCTCCTTGTTGCATTTTTAAACTGGCAGATGGGGGACAAAGAAACGATTCAACTTTTACTTGTTTACTCACCTAATTTGGCTCTCTTCCAAATAATCCAGCCACGTAACTAACGCTACGTCCATTCATGAAAATAATGATCACTGGGACATTAATGGTTTGTAAAGTGCCACCACCCCCCCACTCAGACATAACAGCTACATGATCCAGATCATGAGCTGCCAGTGTTAAACAACAGCCGCTTTTCCAATAATGCGGATCCTATACTAGGGGCTCAGATGGTCATGATCCACACTGGCGGGAGTGCGCATAAGCCAGCTAATTGTTTCTAAACATGCAGGCCAACCGACTAGGAGCAGGTTATAATCCGGATTCCACTGCATGTTTAGAAGGGGCTTATGTGTGTGCCTACGTGTGCATGTGCACGCATGTGTCTATGTGTGTGTGTGTGTGAGTGCGTGCGTGTGTGGCCGAGCCTTACCGATGGTGACGTCGGAGGAGCTGTGTGCCTCCAGGAAGGTGTTGAGGTGCTGCCAGGTCTTGGGGATCCAGTCGATGATCTTCACGAGGTCGTTGCTCCTCATGTTCTTGTCGATCTCCGTGTGGATCAGCTTGCGGCGCAGGAAGCGGCCCAGGAAGCCTCTGACTGGCTCCGTGTGGTTGGCGCACAGCACCCACCTGCAGCGGGGGGGAGGAGGAGCAGCAGCGGGGGTCACACACACTCAACAACCAGTGTCACATCTCAGGTGTTCTATTCTATTGCTTCATGTCAAGTCTGTTTTTTATTTTTATATATACATTTTATTTTATTTTATTTATTTCTATTTCTTTCTATTGCTTTCTCCTGCCTACTTATACTCCCACCACCCAGCCTCAGCTGGGAAGGATTTATTGCAGGAGTCTAAGTTACAACAAGGAGGGACAGAATGTAGGGAAACAGTGGATGGATAAATCCAGAAGGAGGCGGTAATGCAACATAAAGGATGCCAACTGCCATAAAACACCACAGAAGAAGAAGATCCCGCTTTTCTTTCTTTTTCTTTTTTACGTTTTATAATCACTTCTGTACAATACTGTATTGTATAATACTGTACAATATAAATAAATAAATACATACATACATACATACATACATACATACATACATACATACTGTACATACATACATACATACATGCATACATACATTTAACATAGATTTGTTTGAACAACCATGTTTTACATGATGCCATGTTAAATAAAGACAAGTTGCTGGGCTTTAGCAGCTCATTTGTAAACAGCCTCTCAGAGCCAATCAGGACTCTGCTATTTCACATACCCCAGGTTGGTCCCGCCTACATTAGTTAACCCTTTAGTGGATGTTTTTGATACCGTTTTGATGGGAATTGATCATTTTTATTGGGTGAAAATATATATATAGATATATCTCCCGTGACTATTCGACTACCTTTTGGGAGTAGTCGATGACTACTAAAATTGTGTAGTCGTGAGCGCCCTACGTATACTACTATATATATATATGTATATATATATATATTTAGAACACGGCTCTCTTGAATACTCGATTCTGATTGGACAATCAACAAGATTCACCGGTCATTATTTCTCGACAACCGACCGCTGCTCTGCCACACCTGGATTAATCAGTTGATAAGAGCTTTTTGTCAGCAGACACTACTAATTAGGCCAACCAGTTGCAGCTGTGGTGTCTTGTGTGCCAATTACGAATGAAACCGCTTTGTCGTTGAAAACGCTATTAAAAGATCTATTTGAATAATTATTTTTGTCAGATTATTGAAAGATTTAGTTGTAGGCCGTGTTCTAAGCGGGATAATGTATATTGAGGCGGTGATTACTGGGAAATAATGACCTTCAGGTGAATGATTAAGCCCTCCGCTGCGCGTCGGGCTCAATCATTCACCTGTCGGTCATTATTTCCCCCGTAATCACCGCCTCAATATACATTATCCCTTACATATATATATATATATATAGATATATATATATCTATATAGATATATATATATATAGATCTATCAGAATCAGAATCAGAATCAGAAAGACTTTACTGATTCTGATTCTGATATATATATATATATTTAACACGTGTATATATATATATATATATATATACATACACTATATACTACTGTGTAACTACACCAACAATATGAGGAATAAATGACCTAATACAATAATGAATAACATTCAGGGTAAGTGTAACGTCTGTCTGTCCCAAACCTGAAGTTGTGGTGTAGCTCGAGGTTCGGAGAGGAGGAAACTCCCTGGTTCATGGTTCCGATAACATATGGGCTGGGTGGAGACAAAGACAGCAAGAAGCAGGGTTAGTAAAAGCCTATACTAACTGACTATACTTTACACAGCAGTGATTCTCAACATTTGTCATATCAAGGACCCCCCATTTGTTGAGATGTTGTCTCTCAGACCCAAATCTGAGAATATTTTGTACTGTTAAAATGAATATTTGTAGGTAGAGAGATCACAATTAAACTATGATCAAATAGTCATTCTTCTACATTGTCTAATTATATTAGCTTATTGTAAATGAAATAATGCTGGGCACCCTCTGATTTGATTTGATTTGATTTGATTTGATTTGATTTGAATTGATAACAAAGTAAAACATACATGGTAAAAGTACTGCATGTAAATTTGACCCCAGAAGAGGATCGCACAACAAAGTATTAATTAATTTATTTATTTTTTTATTTTTTTATTTAACCTTTATTTATCCAGGTTAGCCTCATTGAGATTAAGAATCTCTTTTTCAAGAGGGACCTGGCCAAGAAAAGCAGCATACAATTACACAAGTTGCAGACACCACAACAAACATCTCATAACATTACAACACTACATGGTACACACACACATTCAGTGATTCATAAAAGCAAGTTAAACTATGAAGAAAAAAAACATTTGCAACTTTCACCGTCCTCCCTACCTTTAACCATTGTTTTAAAAACATTTAATGAGACCAGCTCCTGCAATTTCAGGTCCTTAAAACATAAAACCTGATGGTTCCCGGACAGATTTTTTTTTTGGGTGTATACTGGAATATGCATGCTAACCACCATGTCAAATTTAGTATCTGGATAATCCCTTGTGTTGAGAGGTGGGTCAAAGGGAGCAAACACGCAAAAATATAAAATATTAACACGCTCACTCACTCACTCACTCACCCACTCACTCACTCATTCACTCACTCACTCACTCACTCACTCACTCACTCACTCAGGGGGAAAAACGTACCCCCTTTTCTCAACAACTTCTGTTGACGCACCCTTGAGCAAGGCACTTAACTCGTAACCGCTTTAAATGGTGACTCACCATTTGTGGTACTTGCAGTTGAGGAAGCCATTGAAGATGTCGCTGAGGGAGCCGATGTGGTGCAGGTTGTCCAGGATGACGACGGTGGGCAGCTCCGTGTCCGTCTCCTCTGAGTTACACTGCTCCGCCAGGCTGGACAGGTACTGACGCAGGTCCTGGGCCACCACACATACAGGCATTTATACACACGAGGAGGAAAAAAGTCTAATTTTGAAAGTCCCCGTCAAAACACAAAGGATAAATGAGCTAAAATTACAATTTCACCTGTTGAATTAGGTGAACATCTAAAGATCTAGAGAAGGCCGGTGTGTTACTCTCTTCATTAACTGTTAGGGTTAGGGTTAGGCTTTCATTCCAAAGTAATGAAACTAATAGAGAGCTGCAGGGATGACGTATTTTTGTAGTCAGAACGCGGAAGTCCCGGACTTCCTGGTTCTTCACTGTTTCTGTCTATGGGATTTTTGAATGGGTTTTTGCCACGATGCTTCAAATAAGGTCTCTGGGCAACACATGAGGACCACTTTAATGAGTTTTGAAGCATAAATGCGAGCCCTAGAAGTAAAAAGCTCGTGCTAAGCTAATCCAGAACTACACACAGTGTCGCATAAGCTTCCCCGTCACGTCAGCACTCAACCTGGACTGTTGTTGATTGTGTGCACTGCTGTGCACTGATTACCCCGGGCTGAATGGGCTGAACCAGGTGAGGGAAAGATAATTTCCGTGTTCTTCCTTTGAAGTGATGACGTTATTGATGTATAATATCCCCGTCGACTCAACAGTGTAGTCTCATTTAGCCGTTTGCTAGCTAGCCGCCCTTTTAACGGCACATAAAAGCTTCAAAACTCATAAAAGTGGTCCTCATGTGTGAAGATGATATTACTAAACACTGGTTCGCGTTTGATTAAGCTTGCGTTGCCCAGAGACCTTATTAGAAGCATCGCACCAAAAACCCATTCAAAAATCCCATAGGCGAAAACAGTGAAGAACCAGGAGTGTTAGCATCGATGATTTCTGGACTCGTTCCTGCGGCTCTCTATTAAAGATTAAATACAATTAAAACTAGAAGTGCAATCGGAGAACGCAGACCTCCGCCAAGGCCAATACCCCAGTCTGCAATTATATGCAAATTTTGTGAGTCGGATCAGAACCTCATTTTGGCATGGCCTGACCTCCAGCTCCTCCTCACCTTGCTGGACTTGTGATCCACGTTGAAGCTGGCCACGGTGCGCTCCGTCACCTCGCGGCCCATCTTGGACACCATGTACTCGGCCAGCTTGGCGGCCAGGAAGGACTTTCCGGTGCCGCTGGGGCCCGACAGGATGATGCGGCGGTGCTCCATCAGCAGGTTGAGGTAGCGCTGCACCATGGGCTTGGGGATGAGAGTGTCGAACACCAGGCTGTCTATACTGTTCTCCTTCACACCTGGCAGGAGGGAGGTAGGCAGCATTAGTCTATACTGTTCTATTTCATCTCTCATTCGGTGTCTCACCTATGGGGGAACGCCCTCGCGTGACCGACTTATGGAAGCTCCAATTGCACCACGTCTGCCAACCGGCAGACCAATCACCTTACAGGTGATACGGGACGGGCCGGCCCTCTATATTAGGCCGCGGAAGTCGCCCGGAACTTCATTCAAGCTCTCTTCCCCGTGAAGACCACTGCTCCTACAGTATACCAGCGTATCCTTATCAGAGTTTCACTCAACTGTCCACAGACGAGCCAGCTCGGTAGTCGAAGGACGTGTTATTCTGTTGGAATAAGCTGCCGTATTTTCACTGTCAATCTACGTCCGGGTGAGTCTTTGCCGACAAGCCCGTTCGTCTCTGTGTGTCTAGCTTAACCATCGAAAGTTAAAGCAGACTTTTACAAACAGCTTAACGAGTTGGATAGGCAGTATTAGCGCAAGCGTGCTGTAATACGGTCTCGGTATTAATGTTAGTCGGCTGACATTAGCGAAAGCGTGTTAGACCGTCTAAAAAAGCTGTTGTTCCCCTGCCTAGCCGCTGCTACCAGGGTGAATATTGAGCGAACGGTTATCTGCAAAAAGTGTTGATAAACCTAGTAGTTTGAATTAACGTTGGTCGGCTGTCATTAGCGCAAGCGTGCCAGTTCGTCCAAACGTTGTTTACTAAACTTTCCTCTGTCTAGCCGCTGCTAACAGGGGGAAATTAATTTAGCTTGCCTGCTAGTCGGGTTCACCAGCACAGGGGACCCGTCTATATTAGCGTGACTTGCCGCCTCAGACGTGTCAAGACTCAAGAGCTAACTGCTAGCTGCGGGCGTAGCTAAATAAAATAAAAATAAAAAGGGCGACCATGTCAACCAGCTCACTCCCCGAGGCCTCGGGCAGCAGAGCCAAGAAACAGCGTACAGAGGTGGGCATAGACACGGGGCCCCGTGCCTGCCCTACCGCGTGTGGCAACACGCTGGGCAAGAGGGATACACATCCCGTTTGCGTCGCTTGCATGGGCATTAAGCACGCACAGGAGTCTGTCATGGACCCCAGTAGCTGCAGTGACTGCATTACCATGCCCCCCAGAAACTTGCAGCGGCGTCTAAAGATTGCAGCGGCCTCAAAACCCGCTCCACGTCTTTCTGACACTGCAGCACAGCCGCTGGGGGAGGGGACCATAAGGCCTCTAGATTGGGAGATGAAGACATCTCAGTATGACTACCTCCTCGAGTCGGAAGGCGAACAGGAGGAGGAAGAGGGGCTCATTGATCAGCTCAGCAATGAGTCTGATGATGATAGCTTCCCCCCCCTTGGTGCACTTGACCCGCTCTCACGGGCGGACAGTGCAGCTAGCGGGGACATTCAGCAGGCTGCCTCTCTGCACGATGTTGACATACATGAGGTATGCAAGAGAGCAGCCACTAGACTGGAGATCGCCTGGCCTAGCACGCAGGCGAGCGAGAGCCAGGAGAAAGATCTTTACGATGGTAAAGTCCTACCCTCTCGCCCCGCTGCCACGAAACAACTTCTCCCTGCTGTCCCCGCGTGCGTTAAAGAAGTTGGACGTTTTTGGGATCAACCCCTGCGTCACAGAGTGCCTGTCAAGGGTTACTCAAACCTGGAGATGGCGAATGCGGAGGCTTTGGGGCTGTCAGAACCCCCACCAGTAGAGAGGGCTGTGGCTCACCACCTCAACCCCTCTCGGGCTACCTTGGCCAAGGCTAGCCCAGCCCTCCCAGGCAAAGCGGACCGCTTCACAGCGTCCATGTACCAGAAAGTGTACAGATCAGCAGGACAATCAGTGAGTAATGTCAATGTTGTCACCCTGCTAGCAGCCTACCAAGCTGAGCTCTTCCAAGACATGGGGCTCATGCTGGATAAGGGTACTCCTGACATCGCTATCTGGAAGGAGATGTGTGTCGTCACCGACCTCATCCTCCGTGCATCCAGGGGAGCGGTGCAGGGCTGCGGCCGTGTCATGGGCCTGGCAGTGGCAGGAGAGAGAGCCCTCTGGCTTAATCTCACTAGCCTGCCAGACATGGACAAACAGGCCATAATGAACTCACCCTACGACCCGACCAAGGCTAGGGGTTTGTTTGGCGAAGCTGTCACGGCGATGCAACAAACGAGTGACATGAGGAAGCAGCAGGGAGAGGCACTGAACCTGTGTCTCCCCCGCAAAGTGGTCCCCTTCCCGCGACCCCCTGCCCGCGAGGGATTTGCGGCAGTGGCCGAGAAGGGACGCGGCAGCTATCCAAAGGGACCTAAACCCCAGACGGCGAGCACCCCACAGCCTCAACAGCGAGGTGGCCTAAGAAGTCCTTCGCTGCCGTGGCCGCTGCCACCAACAGCTCTGGTCCGGGCCGTCCTGCCCGTCCGCGGGACGTGAGCAAGAAGAGGCCGGCCTAACGGTGGTGGTGGAAGGGGAGGTAGATTCTCAGAGGTCAGCACTAGAGGAGTTACCTGCTCTGAGCCTCCCCGGGACAGACTGGCTTTCCCCGCCTTCCAAGAGGCGCAGAAGGGACGTTTCAAGCCTACAGTCGTCCCAAGGCGAACTGTTCGAGGGCCCGACGAGGTCAAGCTGCCGTTCCTGCAGTTACGCAAAAGCACATGTTCCCCCCGTGCTTCCCATTCAGTTGGGTTCAAGATTCAAGATTCAAGATTTTTATTGTCACTCCATGGTACAAGTACCACGTGTGAAATTCTTGTGCAGTGGACACCATTTACGACATAGTACAAATAGGCAACAAGCAATAAGTAATAGGCAATAAGAATAGGCATCAATAAGCAATAAGACAGCAATAAGGCAATAAGAAATAGGCATCTATAAGCAATAAGACAAGTCGGTGGCTTATACGACAGTGGCATATTCATTGCACATAGGTGCACATGTCATGTGCATACGTTTCATGTGCAGACGTGTTCAGACATTCCAAATTCGACGTTTTATACATGCATGTGCAAATAGCATGTACCTTATTAAACATACACTTAAATTTACAATTAAACGTTAGGCACCTTATTAAACATACACTTAAATTTACAATTAAACGTTAGGCATCCGTAATAGTAGCAGCTGCAGTACGGTACGATACGACTACTGCACTATTTGTGCATATTAAGGAGTCTCGTGGCCTGCGGGAAGAAACTGTTCCTCAAGCGATTTGTGCGTGTTTTTGGAACCCTGTATCTCCTCCCTGAGGGTAGCAGGGAGAACAGGCTGTTGTGGGGATGGTTTGTGTCTTTGATGATCTTCAGGGACCTCCTGAGGCACCGCTGGTTGTACAGTTCGTGCAGTTCTGGCAGTTCACCTCCTGTTACGTGCTGGGCCGCGCGCCTCACCCTCCGTAGCGCTCTGCGGTCCATGGTGGTACAGTTCCCGTACCAGGCGGTGAAGCCGCCTGTCAGCAGGCTTTCAATGGTGCCTCTGTAGAAGTCCCCGAGGATTTCTTTCCTCAGCCCGAATTTCTTCAGGCGCCTGAGTCCGTGTAGTCGCTGTTGGGCCTTTTTGACAACAGTGGCGGTGTGGCCAGCCCAGGTCAGGTCCTGGTGGATGTTGACTCCCAGGTACTTGAAGCTGTCCACCCTTTCCACCACTGTGCCGTTGATGGTGATTGGGGGGTGTGCGCCCCCCCCTCTCCTGTAGTCTACAATGATCTCCTTGGTCTTGGAGACGTTCAGGGAGAGGTGGTTGTCCTGGCACCATTGTTCCAGTACCCCCACCTCCTCTCTGTAGGCCGTCTCGTCGCCCCCCGAGATCAGCCCCACGACCGCTGTCGTGACACCGGTACAGTGTCACAAAGCACTTTTCACAGTTTCACAGAAATAAAACTGAAACCACTGACGCATCCAGGCCCCCCAATAAGGCCGAGGGCGCAGTGGAACAAAAACTGTCAAAAAGAAAAAGTGGGGAGCGACCTGTGGCCGCCAGATGGCACAGTCGTTCCGTCTCTGGGCTTCAGCCCGCCCGGTCCTCTTGCTGTCATGGCAGAGGCGTGGCGCGCGTGCGCGGTTCATCCCTGGGTTCTGACCACTGTCACAAAGGGTTACAGGCTCCAGTTTGCGATGAAACCGCCCTCCTTCAATGGAGTGCAAGCCTCGGAGGTGACAGGGGAGGCGGCCCAGGCTCTAGAGGACGAAATCTCGTCTCTCCTAGACAAGGGCGCAGTGCGAATTGTACCGGAGGGGGAGAGAAATACAGGGTTTTACTCCCGTTATTTTCTCATCCCAAAGAAAGGAGGCTCGCTACGTCCTATCCTGGATTTGCGTATCCTCAACTTGCACCTCCGAAAGTACAAGTTCAGGATGCTCACGCACAACGTGCTGTTCCGCTCGATTCAACGGGGCGACTGGTTCACGTCAGTCGATTTGCAGGACGCTTATTTCCACATAAGCATCTGCCCGGGTCACAGGAAATTTCTGAGGTTCGCCTTCAGAGGCATAGCCTACGAATTTCAGACTCTACCGTTTGGGCTATCACTAGCTCCCAGAGTGTTCAGCAAATGTGTGGAGGCAGCCTTGAACCCGATGCGAGCCAAGGGCATCAGGGTGCTGGCCTATCTAGACGATTTCCTGCTATGCGCACCAAGCAAAGAGGAATCGGAGAGAGACACTCAGACACTTATGAACAGGCTAAACAGCTTGGGGTTCAGTGTCAATCACGCAAAGAGCGTGTTGTCTCCCACTCAAAATATTGTGTATTTAGGACTCGAGCTAAACACTGTTTTGTTTCGAGCTTTCCTGTCACAAGCACGAGTGGAAATTTTTCGCCAGCACCTGGCTCTGTTTCACCGGAGGAGCCCAGTTTCATTACGGGTCTGCCTCCGCATGACGGGGCTCATGGCATCAGTCATTTCAGTAGTGCCTCAGGGTTTACTGAAAATGAGAGCTCTCCAGAGGTGGGTGTCCTCACTACGCCTAAACGTGCGTCATCACCTGAGGCGACTAGTGGAGGTTTCCCCGGAGTGCCTCACGGCCCTTCGTCCATGGCGGGACCCGGAGGTGTTTACCGCCGGTGTCCCCATGGGGACGATTGTGTTGAGAAAGACTGTGACGACAGACGCCTCACTCACAGGGTGGGGGGGAGTGTTCGAGGGCAGGGCCGTCAATGGGACATGGCCCCCCGAACTCCGTCTAGCTCACATAAATTTCTTGGAACTGTCAGCGGTCTTCCTAGCCCTGAAACGGTTCCTCCCCTTCTTGGGGAAGTGTCATGTGTTAGTCAGGTCAGACAACACGACAACGGTGGCATACATAAACAGGCAAGGGGGCACTCGCTCCCTGAAGTTGCACACGCTGGCCCAGAGCCTGATCATGTGGAGCAGCGAGCACCTGTTATCACTGCGAGCGA
This sequence comes from Poromitra crassiceps, assembly GCF_964638095.1. Classification (NCBI taxonomy): domain Eukaryota; kingdom Metazoa; phylum Chordata; class Actinopteri; order Beryciformes; family Melamphaidae; genus Poromitra; species Poromitra crassiceps. The sequence continues at coordinate 66,731,887 of NC_139624.1, read as the reverse complement.
TTCACCTCCCGGGTGTCCAGAACACCGGGGCGGATCTGCTCTCCAGGGGAAATCTCCTCTACGGAGAGTGGAGACTCAACCCCCAGGTATGCCACCAGATATGGGAGAGATTCGGTCAGGCATCCGTAGATCTCTTCGCATCGAAAGAAAACGCACAATGTCCGCTGTTCTTTTCCATGAGAGGCGGGGGTGCGTCACTGGGGATAGACGCGCTGGCCCAGCAGTGGCCAGACGTGTTGCTGTATGCTTTCCCCCCGATCAGTCTCATCTCCCCGGTGTTGCTCCGGGTGAGAGAGCAGCGGCTATCACTGATACTGATAACCCCATATTGGCCGAGCAGACCCTGGATACCGGAGTTGATACGTCTCCTCCGAGGGCAGCCATGGCCTCTGCCGTTACGCAGGGACTTAGTGTCCCAAGCAGACGGGCAGGTGTTTCATCCCCACATCGAGCGGCTGGCTCTATGGGCTTGGCCCGTGAAAGGATGAATTTGGAACAGTTGGGTCTCCCTCAAGCGGTGATCGAAACTATCCAGAGCGCTAGAGCGCCTTCTACGCGGTCCTTGTATGGCAACAAGTGGCGCGTATTTGAGAAATGGTGTGAGGACAAATCGGTTACTCCGTTCCAGTGTTCTGTCCGGGAGCTGCTGTGCTTCTTGCAAGACTTAAAGGATGGGGGCAGAGCTTTCTCCACCATAAAAGTCTATCTGGCCGCTATCTCTGCCTGTCACTTAGGCATAGGAGATATGCCGATTGGACAGCATAAACTTGTCAAGAAGTTTATGAAGGGAGCACGCTACTTACAACCAGTGCGTAAGCGTTTGGTTCCTTCTTGGGATTTGCCTACCATATTGGAGGCACTCTCTAGCCGGCCCTTTGAACCTTTGGAGAGTGTGGGGTTAAGGCTCCTCTCTCTTAAGACTATCCTTCTGCTGGCGTTAACTTCAACGAAGCGGATAAGTGAGTTGCACGCGCTATCCGTGCATGAGTCTTGCTTACGCTTCACCCCGGACTGGGGGAAGGTAGTGCTGCGCCCTAACCCGGCCTTCGTGCCTAAGGTTAGAGACTCGGCGTATAGCTGTGCCACGCTGGAGCTACAGGCTTTCCATCCTCCACCTTTCACAGGGGAGGAGGAGGCTCGGCTTAACCTGCTTTGTCCAGTCAGAGCGTTGCGCTTCTATGTGGACAGGTCTAGGGAATACAGGAAAAGCAACCAGCTTTTCGTGTCCTGGGGGCCCCCGCGTAAGGGGGGGCCCCTGACGTGCCAGCGTCTATCACACTGGGTGGTGGAGGCCATCGTCCTGGCTTACGAGAGCCGTGGACTGAGACCTCCTGAGGGCCTGCGGGCCCATTCCACCAGAGGCATGGCCACCTCATGGGCCCTTTTTCAAGGTGTCGCTGTGAGGGACATATGTGCTGCCGCCAGCTGGGCATCCCCACATACTTTCATGCGGTTCTACCGCCTGGACGTCACTGAGCCTTCGGTGGCTCATTCAGTCCTGAGTGTGGGGTCTGGCTAATTGTGTGCTGAAGTCCACAGGTTGGGATCGGGGATTCAACCTGTCACAGGTTATGGTCAGGTGGGCTTCGGAGCATGCAATCCGGGAGTGGGCCATATCTCCCATAGGTGAGACACCGAATGAGAGATGAAATAGAACGTAAGGTTACTTGACGTAACCCCGGTTCTATGAATCTCGAGTGAGGTGTCTCACAACTCTGCCCTTCTTGCGAAAGTTGTGGTACGTGGAAGAGAGCCTTATGGAATGAAGTTCCGGGCGACTTCCGCGGCCTAATATAGAGGGCCGGCCCGTCCCGTATCACCTGTAAGGTGATTGGTCTGCCGGTTGGCAGACGTGGTGCAATTGGAGCTTCCATAAGTCGGTCACGCGAGGGCGTTCCCCCATAGGTGAGACACCTCACTCGAGATTCATAGAACCGGGGTTACGTCAAGTAACCTTACGTTCTCCTTCACACCTGGCAGGAGGGAGGTAGGCAGCATTAGTCTATACTGTTCTCCTTCACACCTGGCAGGAGGGAGGTAGGCAGCATTAGTCTATACTGTTCTCCTTCACACCTGGCAGGAGGGAGGTAGGGAGCATTAGTCTATACTGTTCTCCTTCACACCTGGCAGGAGGGAGCTAGGCAGCATTAGTCTATACTGTTCTCCTTCACACCTGGCAGGAGGGAGCTAGGCAGCATTAGTCTATACTGTTCTCCTTCACACCTGGCAGGAGGGAGGTAGGCAGCATTAGTCTATACTGTTCTCCTTCACACCTGGCAGGAGGGAGGTAGGCAGCATTAGTCTATACTGTTCTCCTTCACACCTGGCAGGAGGGAGGTAGGCAGCATTAGTCTATACTGTTCTCCTTCACACCTGGCAGGAGGGAGGTAGGCAGCATTAGTCTATACTGTTCTCCTTCACACCTGGCAGGAGGGAGGTAGGCAGCATTAGTCTATACTGTTCTCCTTCACACCTGGCAGGAGGGAGGTAGGCAGCATTAGTCTATACTGTTCTCCTTCACACCTGGCAGGAGGGAGGTAGGCAGCATTAGTCTATTCACCTTATTCTTTGCCATTACAAGGACGCTTCTGCATGACGTCATTTCGTAACCGTCTTTCCGGTTTTAAACAAGGAAGTAGAGTACGCCTACCGCAGTCATTTAGACTTGCCAAAAAGCCGTTTTCAAGCAAAAAAAAAAAAACTGTTTTAAAGTTTTAATATTTGTCGGGTGAGAACGTAACATATATGTGACCCGTTTATCAGAATAACGCCTATTGGAAATCCTTAACGAGCAGCGAGGACCGGGAGCGCTGACTGTGCTGACACCGGTCGGACTAGCTATCTGTCAAACCCTACTACTGGCAGTGAGAAAACACTGTCGACGTTCTTTTGTAACTAACGTTAAATGCCGACTGGGTACAGCCATCGGCTCCTCGCAGCAGTAACGTTATGAACATGTAACTGAAGTTGGCCGCAGTGTAGCTTAATTCTGAATGTTGTCAAACTTCATTCATACTGACGTTTTATTTTGAAAATGGCCGCCAACTAGCGCTGAACCGGAAGAACAAATACGTTGAGTCGAACGCGGAAGAGAGAAAAAGTGGGCGTGGTGAATAAGGTGAATACTGTTCTCCTTCACACCTGGCAGGAGGGAGGTAGGGAGCATTAGTCTATACTGTTCTCCTTCACACCTGGCAGGAGGGAGATAGGCAGCATTAGTCTATACTGTTCTCCTTCACACCTGGCAGGAGGGAGGTAGGCAGCATTAGTCTATACTGTTCTCCTTCACACCTGGCAGGAGGGAGGTAGGCAGCATTAGTCTATACTGTTCTCCTTCACACCTGGCAGGAGGGAGGTAGGCAGCATTAGTCTCTATACTGTTCTCCTTCACACCTGGCAGGAGGGAGGTAGGCAGCATTAGTCTATACTGTTCTCCTTCACACCTGGCAGGAGGGAGGTAGGCAGCATTAGTCTATACTGTTCTCCTTCACACCTGGCAGGAGGGAGGTAGGCAGCATTAGTCTATACTGTTCTCCTTCACACCTGGCAGGAGGGAGGTAGGCAGCATTACACTGTGAAATGTATCCATTTTGCCCCAAGGCCGGCTTACAGTATGAACAGTGAATCAATTGTGAGTCAATTGTTTTTGACCCCCCCCCCCCCCCCCCATCCTCTGACATGTGAGTGGGGTGTGTACCTCTGAGGTTGACCTTGATGACGTTGTTGTCTCCCACCAGGTAGCCGCAGGGCAGCAGCTCGGGCGTTTGGGAGGCGTGGGCGCGCACCACCTCGCCCATCCTGTAGCACACGATGCTGTCTGAGCTCAGACCCAGGCTGCTCAGGGGGTCCACCCGGAACACGTACTCCTGATCGGGGATGGGGAGGGGGGGAGTAACGCATAATTAATGATCACGATTTTGGAAAATGATGTTTTCTCCCATGTGATGAAATCGGCGAACACATCACAGATTATGATTACTGATGTTTATGAAACGTGGAGGGATGAAGCAGTGTTGCACTGTTTTGCAGTGTTCACAAAATGCCCCTAACGAGGGAGCTATCATTAAAGGTCAAAGTATTTAACTCAAACTGGATAATACAGCCCACTGGTCCCACTTTGATAAGACTTGGAGAAAGAAATAATTGTCCTGACATTTGAAGAATTACACTGATAGACCTGATGGGGGCGCTACAATTGTACTTAGAGTTTTTCCTCAATCCCTGAGATGCATTTCCTGAAACTCTAATCTTATTCTCAAAACTCTGAGTGCAATTCCCAAAACAGTAAAACAATTTCTCATAACACTATACCACCCGTGCAAAAGAACTTAATGATACTCAAAATGTTAACCACATGCGTCAAAAGACACAAAGTCAGTCAAATGCTATAACAATGTCACCAATGTATGAAAACATAAAACACTTGCTTCATCTCAATGGCACCTACGGCTATCCGCAAACCGACTGATGATGCAGTCAACTGAAACATTGTTTTTCTTGCATTCTTCTTCTTCTTCTTCTTCTTCTTCTTCTTCTTCTTCTTCTTCTTCGTCTTCGTCTTCGTCTTCTTCTTCTTCTTCTGTCTTTAGCTCAAGGTATTTAATTCCACTGAATGTGTGCATCAGAAACCTTGTGATGTCTTCTGACGGCTTGTGGCTGTGACACAGTCTACTGCCAGTGCAAGTTTTCCTCTCCTGTTTTCGACATTGTTTCTTCCCAAAACACAACCGTGCTGATCAGCAAAGTGACACACGGAAAAATAAATCACTGTAACTCAAAACTATTGCCCCCTAAAGGAAGTTTACATTACAGGCAGGATTTGAAATGAAAACACAAATCACCAAATCATAAACCATACAGACGAACATCTGCTGATACGACCAGGGAGGGAACAACAGCTTGAAACAATGAAATAAAAAGTCCATCAGTGCAGAATATTAAATTATGTACGTTTGAAAATTAAGCAATCAAATTACATTTGGGATTAATGAGCGTCTGGTTCTTTTATTCTTCAGTTTGATAAAATGCAAATACACTTCACCATTTGGGTGTTTGATGTCCTTATTTACAGCATCCTACAACCATAACATATTTAGGTTATGTGGCCAAAATGAATTGCAGCAGCAGAGATACAGCTGTAGATGATGGTGAGTTTACCTTGAAGAGGCGTCTGATGACTCCGTCCAGGACGTCCCACTTCGTTTTCCCACTCACACCTATGGAGCCAATCAGGTATTCGTGGATGTGCTTCCCCTGAAGAAATGCCAGATTAATTAAAAGAGGAGAATAAAGTCAGACTACATTAAATACATGAAATAACAAGAGTGTATTTACTAGGGGTGTAACGATCTATCGTTGCATCGATTGACATCGTATCATATTAACTAGAAATTGAGCACACAAACTTTCTAGCGTCCCTCGCTGGCTCGCCCGCTGAACTGGCAGCGCTCATTTTTAGTGTGTCTCGTTGGTTTGCCCTCGAGGCTCGCAGGCACAGCTTGGCCGCTGCGTGACCTCGCGGTGGCCTTGTCCGCTCAGCTGTGCATGCGCCGCGCACCACTTCTGGTCGCCTTATTATAGTAACAGCAGGCGGGCTATTTTTTATTCATTTTTTATTCAAAAGAATAGATTGTTTTTCATTTAAATGTCTGGAAGAGCTCAGAAATAAAATTGTCAAATCATATTTTAGTTGCTTTTTGTGAGTTGATATAAATGTAACACTGATGTGTTAAATGGGCATATGATATTGTCTCATGTCGACCGCAGACCCCTGAATTGAATTTAATCTAAATGTTATCGTGGCAGACTTTGTGATATCAACAAAGATCGTATCGTTGTCCAAAGAATCAATATAATATTGATGAAACTTGTGATTTACACCCCTAGGGCTCTATCTTCCCCCTGGCCTTAGGCGCCAAACTGGCGTTAAATGCAAAAAAACACGCATTGCGCCTGACTCAGGAAGATAGCATCCCGTTTTTAGGCCCTGAAATGCGCTTTACGCTGAAGAGGCGTGGCCCAGTGCCAGAATATGCCAGAATGGGCGTTTCGGCCTTAAATACCAGCCTAAAGGTCCTTGCACACAGAGTCCGAATTGTTCGCTGCGTTTTTTTAATCCGTCATCCGAAAAAAACACATCACGCACAGATACCTTGCACACAGTCCGATGCGTTAATTATCCAATATTGGTTGCGAAGATTCGCAACGAAAAGAAAACTACCGTGATCCTATTGATCCACAACTGGCAGTGTGTCTGTGTGACTCTCTCTCCACCCCCCCCCCCGCGCGCCCCTCCATACACACACACACTTACACACGCTTTTCATGGATGCAGAAAAACGCAGAAAATCGAACCTCGTCCGAAAACTTAAATGACGGACGTAATTGTCGGACTCGGTGTGTCAATGATGATTGACACAAATGAGGTCGTATTCTTTTTTTTTCCGTGCGTCAAATTCGGACGAAAAAACGGACTCTGTGTGCAAAGTCTTTAACGCTATCGTCCCAACTGGCGTTAATTAAGCGCTTCGCGCTTTTCAAAACCAGGCCTTATTCAGTGTGAAGACTCCCCTACGAAATGCCACACACATGTGCATCTCCCAGCATGCATTGAGGCTTAATACATTTCGACAAGAAAAAGCAACCAAATCAGCCTAAGTAGGCTAAATGGTAGATAGAAATAATATTTATGTTACCACAACATGCAATTCTAGAACATTTCAATATTGGACAAAATAAAACATAAAAATCAAAACACGTGAAACATACATGTAATCCATGGCCGTATATATATCCGTCGCAAATACAATGTGGTATAGTCGAGTGACAACCATAACACGGTTGTACTGCGATGTCCGCTCCAACAAGACTTAGCTTACTTGACACATACTTTTTCAATAAAAACACATTTATACCATGACTTTACATAATGTATATTTATGTCGCATCATTTAGCCTGTGGTGTGATCTGCAGGAGCAGCAAGTTATAAAACTAAGCCTGTCCTGAATGAGCCGAGTGGGGGTGCTTGTTCACTATTGTGAAAGTCATGTGTTTACAACATAAAGATCATGGAATTGGATGGTATCAGGGATGTCACCGATAGTTAACGTTCTATAGACGGTTTTCACCAGAGCACAACCCCACAGCACTTCCTTTTTCTCAGCATTCGGCAAACTGCTATTAACTACTATTCACTCGACATCGTTACTTTTGTTTTCGCCGCTCAGCTGTATAGACGGTTTTCACGGAATGGTCAGTCCTGCACTTGAATGTTTTTTTTTCTTTTATGTCCATAGCACACACTGCAACAGGAAGTGAGCGGGGGTTCAATTTAGAATGTTTTTATTGTCAAGTTAAAACCGTCTATATTGTAGGCTATAGGGAGACCGCATCAGCCCTGCTGAACAGATCTGTATTTGCCTGGCTGTAGGTTGAATTGTTTTATTCAGGCTATGATCTGTGATGTGCTGAGATATCCAAATTGGCATGAAGAGATGACAGCATGCAGCCGCAACCTGGACTGGATCGAGTGGATCGGAGCTTGGAAAGGAATAATGTTATTGCGTAACTGCAGTTCACCAATGGCCACAGCCTAAAAGGCGCGGTTAAATGGTTAACGCCGGGTTTAGCGCCGAGGGGAAATTAGGGACTGCGCCTGACCATGCCCACTAATAGCGCTGCGCCTGGCGTTAAGCGCTATTTTAAGGCCAGGGGGAAGATAGGGCCCCTAGTATTTTATCTGTGTGCTCAGACAGCAAAAGGAGAATCTGAAGAGGAAATGATGTGAGATCGTTTACCTTGGTCCTATTTGACCCGCTGTTGACGGAGACGACGATGCGCACACTGCGGCCCTCTTTGCGCAGGTTTCCCTCGTAGCCGTCGTCCAGCAGAATATCTGAAAACACAAACCTCCTGTCAGCAAACCCTCTGGAGCTCTGTCATCCGTTTGTTGTTTGTTTTCTCATTGTTATTTCCAGTTTCGCGTTTCCGCGTTAACAGTTAGCTATATTTGGCTTCCATTAGCATGGCACGTAAATAACACTACATTACACTAGCGGCTTTTAGCCTTTGACGATAAAGACCCTGCCCAGCCACCATAAACTGTATACAAATATTTACGTCATGACAGCTCCTCAAAAGTGACGCCAAAACATCTCGGTCACCTCCTTGTGGCTGGCTGCACTATAGGTCTTAAATCCCACCCCCTCCATGTTATCGGATGGGACATGAGCCAAACTAAAAAATCTAAGTACACGTCAGATCAACCTTCCGCAAAGATGGTTTCTGTCATTTTAGATCTTATCACGCTGACCTATGTTCAAGTGCTCATTTTTCTTGTTTTTAATTACCGTAAATTTCGGACTATAAGCCGCGGCTTTTCCCCCATTTTTCGTCCCTGCGGCTTATATAACGGTGTGGCTTATCTATGGATTTTTACAGCTAACGGCCACTAGGGGACCTCCTAAATCTATGGATTTTGGTACAAGAGACAGAACGAGAGCAAGACAGACAGACCCTGATTGGATGATGTTGCAAAAAATGTGCCTCGCGACCTGATTGGAGCACTGTGCCTCTACGCTCTCTCAGCCACTACTGTAAAACACCCTCCCTCCTCCCACCCTCCCTCGCTCCAGGGGAAAAATGGCGGCGATTGAGCCAGAAAGACAGTCTGAATGAAATTGAATGTAACGTTCCCAATTCTATGTATTACATTCTAAAAAATTAACGGCAACATTTTGGAAGGCTAAGCCACACAACTAGCTCGTTGTAATCTAACATCATGCTTCAAAAGATGGAGAACTGGCTGTGTTACGACGATGAGGGTAAGGACTCAAAACGGTCTCCGCTGATAAGACATTAAAACACCTGCGGCTTATAGTCCGGTGCGGCTTATATATGTAACAAACATGCAATTTAGCTGCTGCGGCTTATATTCAGGTGCGCCTTATAGTGCGGAAAGTACGGTACTTATTTGACAATATAAAAAGGGCTGATTGACAGCTGTGACTATATGCTTTGACTATACTGCGCAGACTCCAGTTGCAAATGATGTCAAACAAGGAAGATGGCAGCTGGCTGAACCCAGATGTTTTGGCTTCATTTCTGCATAGCGGTAGGATGCGGGGATGCATCTCTCCTCTCTTTCTTATTCTTCTTCCCAGACGGGGTTCTGGCCTGCATACTTTGTATTGGGCAGGCCACCCTGCACTGCAGGCTCTGTGCTGGAGTGATAACGGGCCCACTCGTCTTCCCACGCGGCGCTGCTCTCCACTCTTCACGCCATCAATTAACGAGGGCCCAGGTCCGTGGAGAGAGCTGCGTTCATAACGGGACCAGCCAGTGGGCCACACTCGTCCCCTTTTCAAACAGAGCCGGCCCAGAGAGAGCTTCTGTGGGTTCGTGTGTGTGCGCGTGCATGCGTGTGCGTGTGTGTGTGTGTGTGTGTGTGTGTGTGTGCGTGTGTGTGCGCGTGCATGTGTGTGTGTCACACAGCAGGGAGAGAAGCTATTTCATCACTTCATGAAGCTCCTCTGGATCACTTCTCTGACATTTGCTGTGGCGAGGATGGAGAGAGCTAATCCAGCTTGATGCCAGAGAAGAAAAGAAAACTCATTGGTCCTCTGATTGGCTGCTGACCATAAACGAATAATGCTCTCAGATCAATGAGCAGGGTCGCACAGGCCTACTTGACGGACCCATGCTCAACCATTCGTTTGTCAATGCACAGCACACTAAGTCAGTCAACACAGTCACGAGAAAATTCAGATCGGACCCGCGTCAACCCGGCTAAGAGAGATGCATAACAATGAACTAAGGCTGGAAATGGGTGGCGCTATATTCATTGGGCAGCTGCTGTTGAGGTTGTTGTTAACTGACTGGACATGATGCTGTCGGTGATATTGAGGTTGTTTTAACTGACCTCACACGATGGTGTCGGTGATGTTGAGGTTGTTGTTAACTGACCTGACACGATGGTGTCGGCCATGTTGAGGTTGTTGTTAACTCATTCTCTGCCAAGGACGTACCCGGACGTACTTTTAACAATGGCGTTCTGTGCCAAGGACGTACTCGGACGTACTTTCATGTTTTGGATGTTTACATTACATCAGACACTTTCCCAGCCTGTGACATTGTTTCAAGTCAAACTGATAAAAGGAACCCGCTAGTTTAGTATTTATGGGTGGAGCCTGTGGTCGAAACAGAGTCCGACCCAGAGTTCTCGGATGGCGACGATGGTGAGGAAGACGCCGGCGTTTTTGTTGTTGCTCCACGACGGAGCGCCAGGGCGACGAAGGCTCCCCTTCACAGCGTTCTGATCCGTCTGACACAGATGAATCGGAGAAATGGGTGCCACTTGGAGAGAGCGATGACAATGGTAAAAAGTAGCCTATTTTTTGTATCGCGTTTGAGATGAAATGATCACACACAGCCGTCTGTGTCACATAAACATTTCAAAGTTTACAGCACTAACGTAGCTATTGTGTGATCTTCTGTGCTAACGTTAGTTATGAGAGGTAACGTGACAGCAGGTAACGTTACAGCACTCGTTATTCCTGTGTGTGTGTGTGTGTGTGTGTGTGTGTGTGTGTGTGAGAGAGAGAGAGAGTGTGTGAGTGTGACCACATAAGGGTTCGTTCCATTTGTTTATGCTTTTATCAAGCTAAGCTAAAAATCCACATGGCAACTGTAAAAGTAAATTATTTATTTGATTTTGTGCACATATTTATCATACTTTGATATTTTGTGTTTTCAGACTCTGAGTCGATGGAGGCGCAGTCCAGTCCTAGTCCCAGTCCTGTGTGTAGTCCTACACCACCTATTTCGGAAAGACCATGTCTCGAAATAGGTTCCAACTTATTCTGAGGTTCTTCCATTTTACTGACAATACTGTAGCAAGGAGGCTGCGGCCAAGCCTCATCTGTCAAGAAACCCCAGGGGCCAGACTCTCTCTCTCTCTCTCTCTGTAGCCGCTCACTGGGCGGGATGGACCGACACAGCTCCCTCAAATACATTCTCTTATTTTATTTTTTTTATTTATTTATTTGGGAAAACAAATACTGTATATGTCTGATGTGTCACTGAGGCAAAAAATAAAAGGCTCAAAAGAGAGTTCTGCTTGAAACGGTGTCCTTCACTAAAAACCTCTTTTTCTCCTATTTCTCTCCCAATGAGGGCATTTTTAGTGAAAACAAGCTAACTTCCACTGCTTGTAACTAAACAAGGAAACATGGTAGAGTTTCAGTTTTTTACAAGGGGTAAGAAGAGAGTCTCTGCTTTATTGTGAGATATGTTGTGTAATTTTATTCCTAGCACAGAATATTCTGTGGGTCCTGGAAGATCAGGAAATATGCTCAAAATCCTGGCACTGGGAGCACACAGACCGAAATGACCCTGGCAGAAAATGAGTTAACTGACCTGGGGCCTGTACTACGTAGCTAGATTAATGCCTTATCCGAGTAAGTTTGAGTTTGAACCTGGTTTAGCCGTACTACAAAGCAAGTTAACTTCTAATCACCATGGCAACTCACGCTGCAAAGCTAACCTGGTCCCGACCAGGTTAGCTTCAGAGGATAAGATCAAAATCCATGACAGACCCACATCTCTGGAGTCACTCACCATTCATATAAGATCGCCATATGAAAAATAGATTGCAGTCAACTGAGAATAGAACAAGAAAAACATTCGTGGCTCTGTAGGCTATAATTAAATTAAGCCTACTTACCACTTTATGTCTTAACAGCTGAACGATGCGTGGAGAAATATGATCACTATTAATCACCGCAGCGCATATCATGAACGGAGCCTCAAATGGAGTGAGGGTGATATTCTCCTACATGCCAGAAAAGCCTATACATATAATATAGATATGGGATAAATATGGGATAGCCCCAATACTAAATATGCAGGCTACTCTTGCATGTTTCAGCTGGAACTGTGTCCTGTAGGCTGTATGCCAATATATGAGCAAAAATAGGCTAGTTTTTATCAATGAAAACTATGCCCGCATCATCTCAATTCAGTTCAGCAGTTTTCTCTTTTATATTAGGCTATTAGGCTTTATACTAGGCTATTTTATATATGAATTATTCGATCAGTGCAACCACACACATAATGAGTGATAGAGATCATTATTCATTGAGCATGCGTTTCTAAATCTATGGTCTAAATAGGCTTACAGATTGTGGAAATGTAGAGACTGAGATTACACATTTACATTTGTTGCTGCTGTAGGAGACAGAAATCGCTGATCAAAGTAAATCAAATGACTGATGTGAATACAAGCTGCTGCTTTAGACAGTCCTTCAGCAGACTATATCCAACGCAGATTTTCATTCTGACATTAAATCGCGGAAACATTAAATATCCGCTAAAACTCTGATCACACTGCTCTTTCATTGAACGAGGAAATGGGTGTGGAAATGGGTGTAGGCGTGGATCAACTCAGCTGTTCATAATGTGATTGGCTAGCACACCTCTTTCACGTGGATGCGCGCCTGTGCACGAGCGAAAAATGTGCACGTGCACAGGCAGATCCCAGCTTCAGTTATCGAGTAGAAAACCAGCGTCGTAGTATCCTTAAACTAGATAGATTGATCCTGTTCAGTCAAACCAGATCAAAGTGACAGATCGCGGGTCTGTTAAGATAGCTTCGTAGTATAGGGTACATGATGGTGTTGGTGATGTTGAGGTTGTTGTTAACTGACCTGACATGATGGTGTCGGTGCTGTTGAGGTTGTTGTTGTTAACTAACCTGACATGATGGTGTCGGTCATGTTGAGGTTGTTGTTAACTGACCTGACATGATGGTGTTGGTGATGTTAATGTTGTTGTTAACTGACCTGATGGTGTCGGCCATGTTGACGTTGTTGTTGTTAACGGACCTGCTGCCTGTACTACGAATGTTGGATAAGAAGATCCAGGATCTGTCCCTTGATCTGGTTTGTCTAAACCAGATCAGCTCGATTGTAGTTAACTTGTACTACGAACGTCGATTGGCACTCGTTAACGCGAACCAGGTTTTTCTAATCTAGCTGACAGCTCGTGCACATGAAAATGCCCGTGCACTGGAGCTCGTGCCCGCAAAAGAGGCGTGGTTTTTAACAACTGCCAATCACAGTGCAATATGGACTGCTCCAACTCCTACAGCGCCAGACACGCCTATTTCCTCGTTCATTGAAACCGCAAATAAAAATCTGCGTTGGATATTATTACTGTTCCCGAATGACTAAAGATGTCTAAAGTGACCACTTTTATCCACACCAGTAATTTCTTTGAAGAGCGGTTTCGTAGGCTATCTACAGCTCTCTATCTACAGTCTTTTGTGGAAGCAATGTGTAATCTATCTCAGTCCAAAATCCGTATGTATAGACCATTTAGGCTCAATGAATAATAATGATCTCATGATGTGTTTAGTCGCACTGTGCGACTAAACACATCATGAGATCATTATTATTTGATTGAATAATTCCTATAGGCTAATCAATAAAAAAAAGAATGATAATAAAATTAAAAAATGCTTCTGAACTGAATCGACACGGTACGTGCGGGCATAGATTTCATTTATAAAAAATAGCCTATTTTGTGGTCACATAGCCTATATAGGCTAGAGCGCATATCTCCATATTTCATATAATGATGCTGGAAATATGAAGTTCAATCACATCATACAGGCCAAAAGCAACACAGTTGCAGCTGCAAAATGCAGGAGTAGCCTAGATATGAATCATCTTAACACATTCACTGCCAGCCGTTTTTTAGCAGTTTTAGTTTTGTAGCTTCTGCCAATGGTTTTTTTTGAGGATTCTGGCTCATCTTTCAACAGCCGAGGATTATTTTCTGCTAAGATTTTGTGAACACAAAATATCTCAAAAGAACTAATAGAATGTGTGCTTTCTCTGTCTAAAAGAGTTAGTTTGTAGAGTTAGTAGTTATGTAGGCATTAGCACTTGAATACAGCATGGTTTCAGCGTCTGAAAATTTAAGCTGAGATAAATGCCTTTTTGTGAAATTCGATAGAACAGTCACTTCAACCATTCATTTTTGGCATCAGTAAGACGTCAGACATCTAAACAATAGTTTTGAACAGTAATTTCCTCCATAACAGCAGGAAACCCCCCTCTCCTTCAAACTCCTCCCTCCGTGTGTGTTCTCCTCCTGCCTCCCTGGCTCTGCAGCGGGCGTGTCACAAGCGAGTTGCTGCTGCTGCTGCTGCCTGTGTGCTGGCGGCCGCTCTTTGGGCGAGTCTGGATGGGCTCGCTCGTTTCTTGGGGTTTCGGTTGAGAGCTTTGATGAAGCTTTTGCGATTCTGGTCTTATTTATGCTGCGTGTTTCAAAGTGTGTTCCACCCGTAATCTATTGGCTCAATTCCACCACATTTAACAGCCCTGCACAGCTCGTCCCCACTCGGCTCTAATCGTTTCGGCTCGATGGACGTTTTGCTTCCACCGCAGATCATCTGCCCCCACCCACCCCCGCCCCCGCATAGTAGGCTATAACATAACGTTACAATTAAATCCATCCACAGAACTTTTAAACTGAAATACTGGTGCCTCTAAATGACCTACAGTGTACATGGGCGAATCTGACAATCGGCCAGGAGAATGGATATCACTTTGTAGTTAGTCAAACTCAGGCATGCGCTGCGCTGCGCGCGGACGGAAGAGGCGCAACAGAGTGAAGCCTGCCCTGTACCCCGCAGCCTCTCACCAGGCAAGACCGCGGCTTCACCAAACACCCGCTGCGGCCTAGCGGAGCGCTGCAGCTCAACTAACGACAGGAGCTTGCTGAGCAGCGGACTTTTTTCACTCTGAAAACAATTGAAACCACCGCCACGACTTTATTTCACCAGAGGCGAAGGCAGCAACACAAAGACTGATGGAAATAACATAACAGAAGAGAATGTAAGCCCACTAAACTGGTATGCAGCGCATTGACAGTCAGTAGATAGAGTAAACACGATTCTGCCTGGCCAATCAGTCGTCTACAATGTTTTCACGTCACCGTATGAACCCGGGTTGACAGAATAGAACCTCGACGAAGCAGGTACGAAAAGTAGCACGACTCGACCCCAATACAACCCGGGCTGGGACAGTTTAAACCGGTGGGATGAGACAATTTATCGAGTCGAGCGGAGCGGGATCGCGCTACTACCTGCGGTGGAAATGAGCCATATTATGCAAATTTGCAATCCCCCACCGCCAGCTCCCTGCGCGAAAGCGAAAGCGTTTTCGCCAATCCATTTTCATGAGAATGGCTTCCTCACGCGTCTGTTTTTGCTTGGCTTTCTCTCGTCTGGAGAGCACTGTCGCCACTTAGTGGGTCGGTAAAATAGATTATACACATTCAATACCTCCCATATTTGAATATGAGATGTAAAAGGGGTTGATCGACGTCCCACCGTCAATTTTTTTTTTTTTTTTTTTAAGACGAGATATCTCGTCAATGGCAGTCAACCGTTTTTTTTTTAAGACGAGATATCTCGTCAACGGCAGTGAACGTGTTAATATGATTAAGATGATTAATCATCATGATGATGATATGTGCAGGTGATCCCATATTAAATTGCTTAGATGTAGTAGGCTATTCTAGCATGTAGGCTATGACCATTTCAATTCCAACCCAACGTCAGTCTCAGCTCCGTTGCGCACACGGCACCGTGCGCTTTGGAGACGTTTATGTAACCTTTTTATGCCGGTTTAGTGATATTTCTCCACTCACTATTCAGCTGCAATCGATCAGCGGGGTCAAACAACGTATCTAGGCTACTTGAGAGCATTAAAATGAATATATAAAAACATATTCCAAAGTGGTAAGTAGGGCTTAATTAAATTATTCGTCCTTGATTAATTCAACATTACAATTCGTGCTCCTTCCTAGATGGGAAACTCATCCAGAAAGGGGTTGGCCATTTTTCCAAACTGCTGATTCGATTGGTTCGTGGGCGGTGTATTTAAGGTCTAATCTTATCCTTGCAACTTAACCTGCTGCGGACCAGGTTAAGTGTGAAGCATAAGTTGCTATGGAAATATATATCGGTAAGAAGTTAACTTGCTTTGTAGTATGGCTAAACCAGGTTTAAACCTGAAGTTACCTCGCTAAACCACTAATCTTGCTTTGTAGTACAGGCCTCTGACATGATGGTGTCGGTGCTGTTGACGTTGTTGTTGTTAACTAACCTGACATGATGGTGTTGGTGATGTTGAGGTTGTTTTAACTGACCTCACACGATGATGTCAGTGATGTTGAGGTTGTTGTTAACACATTGAGTGCCACAGCGCTTCAGTAAAATTGTCTGGAGCCTGTGCCAGATTCACTTCCATTCAGTTGAAAACAGCTATAGAATTTTTTCTATTAGGGCTATATTGACAGGGCTGGACTCTAATGAAACATTGGACACTCCTGCTTCTTCCAAAGAAGAAATTTTGTTTCTAGACAGTTCCATTATGAAATGACAGCCTCTGAAAGAAGAGCACTTTCAAGGGTTTTCTGCTTTTTTCTTTAACTTTTCAAGATAAAGTCACTTTTATGAATACTTTTTGCACTCTAATTTCAAGCACATTCACTGACTCTGGCTGGTGTTTTCTGATGTGGTGGCGTGGTGTGGTTCTGTGCAGCCTGCGTGCCCCACCCCCCTCTCCCCCCCTCCCCCCCCCCTGAGCTGCGGGCTCCTCCCCACACGCACACAGTCTGTTTTCGCTTCCTCCGTTTTTGCCCCGGGTGGATCCCAGCGCAACAAGGAAATGGCAAACGGGAGTTACGGGACTGAAGGAAAAGGTTTGGCCGTTCGGCTTCGGGTGCTGCCTTTCTGGCAGGGAATCGTGTGGAGAAACTATATGCAGACAGATAGACAGAAGCAGAAGAGCTCAGTTGTGGGCGCGGATGCAGCCAACTGTCAGCTGCAGACAGAGCAATCTATATGGCTCTGGCTGCAGCATGCATCGGTTTCCCCTTTGATCACGGATTTTTCCGCTTTCTCCTGCACAAAGTAAAGGATCTGAGGTGGGTGGCGCAGCTCCCGTGTAGATGTTTAAGGTGGCGCCGTGTGATCCCTTGAAGGGATTCATGCTCACTGGCTGGGTACGACCTTAAATAGCAGAATTATGGAATAATATGAATTATGATTTTAGGACGTCCACAGACGTCCTTGGCACTCCTCGTTACTTTTTTTTAGGACGTGCACAGACGTCCTTGGCACTCAATGTGTTAACTGCCCTGACATGATGGTGCCGGCCATGTTGCCTTTGTTGTTGTTAACTAACCTGACATGATGGTGTCTGTGATGTTGAGGTCGTTGTTGTTAACTGAGCTGACATGATGGTGTCGGTGATGTTGAGGTTGTTGTTGTTAACTGACCTGACATGATGGTGTCGGTGATGTTGAGGTTGTTGAGCGACAGCCCCAGGGACTGACGCGAGGAGGACGAGGATGTGCTGGAGGTCTCAGAGGGCGGCCGGGCCATCTTGACGGGCGTGGCGGTGGGCGTGGCGTTGCCGCTGGACTTGAGCCGGTCATTCTCCGCCTTCAGTGTCTCGATCTCGTTCTGTCCAGTGACAAAAAGAGCGAAGAGTCATACTGAGTGGCTTCAAAGGAGGAGGAGACATCTTTATCATGAAAATGACTCTTGAGAGATAGGGTCTAAGGCTAGGGGGTGCCAGGTAGGTTAGGCCAGTGGTTCTCAAAGTGGGTTCTGGGGACCCCCATGGGTCCTTGAGGGGGTTCCAGGGGACCCCCAGCAAAAAAGGAAATCATTTATTTTGACTATAATTCCTTCCATAATAAGTATAACAATGGCACTCGATATACACACAATATAATTGTGGTCATGGGTTTCATACACTTTCTTTAATAAAACATCTAAAAGCAAAACATCTTATCAGATGAGGTCCCTGGGACAAAATCAAATGTGGTCTAATTTGTGTCAGTTTAGGGGTCCTTAACGTGAAAAGGTTTGAGAGCCACTTAGGCTGTAGAATACCTGACTTGTTTGTCCTGCTCAGATCTGCTCTTGCTTTTTTGTGAGCTATGGTTGTCTTACTGTATAGAAGTTTGTTCAATTTTGTTCATTGATTGTGTTTAGTTAGATCTAGCTAGAGACATTCTCTGTGAAGTCCTCTGAGACATGCTTGTGAATTAGGGCTATACAAATAAATTAATAAAATAATAAAATAAATAAAATATATATCTACCAATCAGAAACAACTATTCTGAATGTAAATAAATGAATTACAGCAGGGTCAGAAATGAACAGGGACTCAAGGCTCCTTCGTGATCTTGAAAGCTCTCTATGTGCTGAGGTCTCAGATAAGAAGCCGGACATGATCCTCAGATCGGAGGAGAGAGACCAGGTCCAGATCCATCAGATCCACTCAACTCAATGCATAAATACTCACGTGATTTTAATTTGAGAATCTGAAATCATCTAGCATCTTACCCTTGTCTATGAACTTTGTATTTGGTGCTAATGGCTTACTTTAAATTGAGCGATGGTACTGAAAGTAAACACACACTGGAGTGAAAAAGCTTATTTGCATCAAGATAACTGCACTTGGTAGCTTTTTATTAAATTTCATGGACCATTAAATGGCTTAATTTCTGTGTGTGTCTCTTTGAGAGCTTTTTTAAGCTGAGAATGACAAGTCAATTATTGGTCAAAGACTTGCTATGCTAACTCTTGTAGTAACCAGGAAGCTACAGTAGTTAGCGATCTTTCTTGTTTTCTACAGTTTTATGTTTTTATTCTCATGTATATCCACTACTTTGTTACAGCTAAACCTTTCCATACAGTAGGCCAGTGGTTCCCAATCCCTGAGGCGCAGAGTGGTGGCGGTCCGCAAAGTATTTGCTGCCGGGCCGCGAGGAAACAATATGATTCGGCAGGGATAAAAAGAGAGAGAGAGAGAGAGAGACAGAGAGAGAGTGAGAGAGACAGAGAGAGAGCGAGACGGAGGGCGAGAGACACATATAGCGTGCATTAAGAGAGGGAGTGGTGGCATGAAAATTAAAGAAAGGAGCAGGGAGAGGATCACAAAAAAATTGTTTTTTCCACGCACACATTAAAAAGAGCTCATGTTGGATCGTGACACACACCTCTTTTGTGTAGTAAAAAAGACGACTAAGTGAAATCATAAAGTGTTGCAAACGCATTTCTATCTTGTAGTTGTCCACAATGATTTGTACGGATTTGAAGAAACATAACATCGTACAGACATGAGAGAGAAAGAAGAATAAACACAGGCTTTGAACATTGAACTGGGCATATCACTTCTCCATGGGACCGTTGCAGGGACACAAAAGCCCAGTGGTCAGTTGCAATCTAATAAGAGAGTGGCGTTAGCGGAGGTCCAAAATGCGGATCCAGGAAGGGGGCTCGCGCTACGTTTGAATGCATAAAATAAAGCTAATACAATTTGATTCTTTAAACGTCTGACCCTTTCAAAGTACATCACAAACGGTTCATTCTGCTGCAACTCGACAGCCGTGCTTAATTCAGAACCTTACTTCCCAAAAGTTCCTTTTTGCCAAAAGTTTCTGCCAAAAGTTTGCAATGTAAAAAACTGGTCCATTGGAGTGAATGGAGATGTCACGACTCTTTTACTCTACAGTACATGGCTCTGGTTTTCATATGTCCATGCGAGGAAAATATGTCCTGTGTATTTGATACCCAAACATGTGAACTATATGCGCTATGCGTTTAATATCCATAAATCTATCCTTAATCCTCCCGGTCTGCTGCAATATTGTCCATTTTAAACCGGTCCGCGGTGCAAAAACAGTTGGGAACCCCTGCAGGAGGCTACTCATGGCGTGGTGACCTCTGTATTAAAGCCTTACTACCTGAGAGTAAAACTGTTTTCTCGTTCAGTCGTCACTGTGAAACTGTATAATCTGATCCCCGCTGCAGAGCTTTCTGACCAGTGGAGAGTGTATTTCTGCTGCAGGCCAGCAGGAGCGCTGCAGAGCTTTCTGACCAGTGGAGAGTGTATTTCTGCTGCAGGCCAGCAGGAGCGCTGCAGAGCTTTCTGACCAGTGGAGAGTGTATTTCTGCTGCTGGCCAGCAGGAGCGCTGCAAAGCTTTCTGACCAGTGGAGAGTGTATTTCTGCTGCAGGTCAGCAGGAGCGCTGCAGAGCTTTCTGACCAGTGGAGAGTGTATTTCTGCTGCAGGCCAGCGGGAGCGCTGCAAAGCTTTCTGACCAGTGGAGAGTGTATTTCTGCTGCAGGCCAGCAGGAGCGCTGCAGAGCTTTCTGACCAGTGGAGAGTGTATTTCTGCTGCAGGCCAGCGGGAGCGCTGCAGAGCTTTCTGACCAGAGAGTGTATTTCTGCTGCAGGCCAGCGGGAGCGCTGGAAAGCTTTCTGACCAGATAGTGTATTTCTGCTGCAGGCCAGCGGGAGCGCTGCAAAGCTTTCTGACCAGAGAGTGTATCTCTGCTGCAGGCCAGCGGGAGCGCTGCAAAGCTTTCTGACCAGAGAGTGTATTTCTGCTGCAGGCCAGCGGGAGCGCTGCAAAGCTTTCTGACCAGAGAGTGTATTTCTGCTGCAGGCCAGCGGGAGCGCTGCAGAGCTTTCTGACCAGAGAGTGTATTTCTGCTGCAGGCCAGCGGGAGCGCTGCAAAGCTTTCTGACCAGAGAGTGTATTTCTGCTGCAGGCCAGCGGGAGCGCTGCAGAGCTTTCTGACCAGAGAGTGTATTTCTGCTGCAGGCCAGCGGGAGCGCTGCAAAGCTTTCTGACCAGAGAGTGTACCTCTGCTGCAGGCCAGCGGGAGCGCTGCAAAGCTTTCTGACCAGAGAGTGTATCTCTGCTGCAGGCCAGCGGGAGCGCTGCAGAGCTTTCTGACCAGAGAGTGTATCTCTGCTGCAGGCCAGTGGGAGCGCTGCAGAGCTTTCTGACCAGAGAGTGTATTTCTGCTGCAGCCAGTGGGAGCGCTGCAAAGCTTTCTGACCAGAGAATGTATTTCTGCTGCAGTACCACAAGCTGGCAGCTTTCACGCCACGCCGCCTCAGGGAAAAAACACCATTTGACTTGTGCCAGTCTGAATGTTCAGATCATCTCTGGATAGTTTTCCTCTCTGTGTGAACTATGTGTGAAGTTGCTGCTTTGTTTTGGCTAGGAGTCCTTCAATTTGACTGGCTTTGTTGGATCAAGGAAATTGGATGACTGGATCTGATGACAAAGTGCCCTTGAGCAACACACTGTCAGCACACTACATGCACATGCACACTGATATTCCGGTTATTCCAGAAAAAGACAATATTCCCACCAAGCTGTTTACATGGCTAATGAAAATTAATATTCCACTACTATTCCCATTGACATGTAGCTGCAAAGCTTTCTGACCAGTGGAGAGTGTATTTCTGCTGCAGGCCAGCGGGAGCGCTGCAGAGCTTTCTGACCAGTGGAGAGTGTATTTCTGCTGCAGGCCAGCGGGAGCGCTGCAAAGCTTTCTGACCAGAGAGTGTATTTCTGCTGCAGGTCAGCAGGAGCGCTGCAGAGCTTTCTGACCAGTGGAGAGTGTATTTCTGCTGCAGGCCAGCGGGAGCGCTGCAAAGCTTTCTGACCAGAGAGTGTACCTCTGCTGCAGGCCAGCGGGAGCGCTGCAAAGCTTTCTGACCAGAGAGTGTATCTCTGCTGCAGGCCAGCGGGAGCGCTGGAGAGCTTTCTGACCAGAGAATGTATTTCTGCTGCAGTACCACAAGCTGGCAGCTTTCACGCCACGCCGCCTCAGGGAAAAAACACCATTTGACTTGTGCCAGTCTGAATGTTCAGATCATCTCTGGATAGTTTTCCTCTCTGTGTGAACTATGTGTGAAGTTGCTGCTTTGTTTTGGCTAGGAGTCTTTCAATTTGACTGGCTTTGTTGGATCAAGGAAATTGGATGACTGGATCTGATGACAAAGTGCCCTTGAGCAACACACTGTCAGCACACTACATGCACATGCACACTGATATTCCGGTTATTCCAGAAAAAGACAATATTCCCACCAAGCTGTTTACATGGCTAATGAAAATTAATATTCCACTACTATTCCCATTGACATGTAGCTGTGCATACGTCGATGAAGCCGTAGGACGTAGCCGTACGTCATGGGGGCATTTTAAATAAAATACATTTTTAAAATAGGATTTTTTTTTCAAAGTTTCCCGCCAGTGGTGAGCTTGTTCGACTTTGCCAACACACTGGGCCATCTCAGACAACAACATCACGGCAGATGTCACTATCATGCCCAACAGGTAGGGTATGCAGCAGCTGATGAAGTAGACCTTCTTGGTGCTGTTGATCCACACATCAAACCTGCTGTAGTAGGCCACAAGCAGACCTGGAACAATGATGTCTCCGTAGCCCAGAATGGAGAACTTCCTCTCACACAGGGTCTCAGCCCAGGCTGAGAACCGTGGGACAGGCATCACGGCCGGCGTCTTCTCTCCAGATGCATCAGGGCCCAAGGCAACCTCCGCCAGGATGCTCACCCCATTCTTGGCGAAGAAAGGAGTGATGAAAACAAAGAAGACGTCATACACAATCAGGAAGCTCAGCAGAATCACACAAATCTTGAAATTGGACAGCGAGATGGTCTTGATGAAATGGAGGCAGACGGCAATGCCGAGGAGGTCCTGCAAGATCCAGATCCATCTGTCTTCATTCCTGTAGACCCAGACCACAGTTACAGCAATGCACACTGCAACCAGTATGAGAGACCTCACAGAGAAGGTACCATTTCTGATAGAGAAACTCACAGTGCCACAGCCCATCTTGTCCTTCACTGCGTCCAGACAACTAAGCAGCGATGTGGCGGAGGCTAGGCAGAAAGTGGGGATAAGGACGTAATCCTGAACGCACTGTACCTAATTTATTTTTACCCTTACCGCCCGCTGCACCACTGCTCAACTGGTCTCTCTCCCACACCCCGCTCCAGTAGCCTCCCAGGGCAACCGTGCATAAGGAAATGAGTAGCATGAGTATGATGCTTGGATCAATCTTGGAGTGAGGGGGAGCATACAGCTTCTCTTGCATTCCTTCACCAAACACCTGCTGTGCATCCAGGACGTCCCTGTACCCCATGAGAGACAGGGGGATATTGTGGATCTTGGCATACTCTGACTTCTTGGCTGATGGAGTGATCAAAGTTGTCTTGCTGGCAATGAGCAAAGCTGTAGCCCCAAGGTGCTGAGCAACCAGCGCTTTCTGGCTGAGATCACAGCCCTCTCTCATCAGCACCAGCGCTTTGCCCCCGACCTCCTCTGGCCTCACCACAGACGTGTCGCACAGCACAGTTTGACCAGCGGATACTGCACAGCAGTGTCCAGAGTCTCCTTCAGGGGGGTCCATGAGGGATTGTGAACAATGCAGTACTCCATACTGGTACTTCCAGTATGGAATGTGCAATGTGCAAGATTGCCTCTTTGCAGTTTATCTTCAATGACAAGAAAGTGACTGATACAATTATGATCATAACAGCTTTTGCCATATTGGAAACAAGAATAATGAAGATACGAGTAACCTAGAAGTAAATGGTTTGCATGTCATATAATGTTCATTCTGCAGGAATTTGTTAAAAACGAGAGTCATCCAATTTATAACCTCAGCGGGAAGGATTTATGACATCACTGATTATGTCACAATTTATATGTCTATGTTTGCAATTTTTCAAAATTCCCACGATTTCTCTGCAAAATGGCAAAGCAGTTTCCTCAACTTGCACTGCAAGTTTTGAGAAAAGTTTTCATTGGGTTTAGAAAAAAAAGCGACCTCACCTGCATGCGGTTCATGGCCTCGCGGATCTGGTCCAAGTGGTGGGCGGAGCTTAGCGCCTCCAGCCGGATGTCGGTCAGCTTGAGCTCCTTCTCGCGCAGCTCGTTCTTCAGCTGCAGGATGACCTCGGCCTCGGCCTCCGTGCACTCACACAGCCTGCACGGGGAACGAGGGGGGGGGGGGGGGGGGGGTGCAGGGGGCAGGGGGGTCACTTTGAGGGCCCAGATACACACACAACACACACAATACACAAAATACACACTCCAAGAAAAAGCGCTGAAGTCCATAGAATGTAGGCATGTTATGTTTCTGCAACCCACAGAGATACGTTGAATCTCAATGTTTGTGAACCAGCAATACGTTGCATATCAACATTAGATTTGTGTAACGCTACAGACGGGTTTCTGTGCAACGTCATCACATAAATGCGCGCGCATCACCGGGGTAGAAAGCCGCTCCACACATTAGACATGTATGCTCCACACACTCGTTTGAGTTGACTGCTGCCTCGCCTGGAAAGCAGACGAGAGCAGCCAAGCGCAGTCAGGTGAGGCATCAACAAGTTTGTAAACAAATTAAAACATGCATTAGCGCCACCCACACAAACTGCTCAAATGACCCAGCCCTTCAGATTACTTATTTTATTGTTAATGTAGGCATTACAGGTGGTATTTATGTAAAATGTAGAGTGACAGCTTGGAATAGATATAAAATTGAAGTTTCTACACTTCACTGGGGGTTTGTGATGCACCTGTGTTGAACCAATGGGCGATCAGCGCGATGCGTTTCTCGTCATCCTCTGTCCCTGCGCGATGCGTTGCTCGTCATCCTCTGTCCCTGCGCAGGCACGCCACACCCATTGTTTGTATACAAGAAACCCGTCTATAGAGACACTGCATGAAATAGGCCACGCCCATTACATTACGTCATTGCCTATCACGGGGGAAAGCTCTCCATTCACTCCCATACACACCAGTGTCATTTTCCTTTAATTAAACATAGCTAAAAGCTGTTGTGTGGTGGGCTGCGCAGATAACAAATGTAAAACATCGGCAGTTAAAGTTTTTTTGTACTCCCGAGCAAAACAAGGAAGCCACTGAGAATTGGCGAGAAGAAAAATGTGGATATAGCTGTCAAGGAAGTAAGTTGGAGTGTTCATCTTCTGTATATATGATCTTTGTGTGCAACACGTGACATAGGAGAACGCCAGGATTGGGGGGAGTTTTTGTTTCCCCCCCGTTTTGGGCGTGGTTTCTGAATGATGACACGCTCCACAGTGTCTCTAATATTAATCTACGCCTAGACCACTGTTTCTCAATGTGGGGTCCGGGGACACCCAGGGCTCCTTGAGCGGGTTCCAGGGGGATCCCCAGCTACAAGGGGAATTATTTGTTTCACTATAATTCCATCCATAAGTAACACAATGACAATGTATGACTGTTTTGGGTTTCATACATTTTCTGTAATAAAACATTAAATCTAATCACATTGTGTCAGTTTAGAGATCCTTGATGTGAGAAAGCTTGAGAACCACTGACCTCTAGTGGTTGTGTAAATAACAACAGTCTGCTGTCGAAAGAGCACATTGGGAAGGAAGGAAGGGTGTGTCATTGTCAGGGTGCTGGATGGGCAGGGTTCAATCAAACCCCAGCGTTCAAATGTTGATATTATTATATATATAATTATATAATATAATAATATAATATATTATTATTATATCGTATTTTTGGTTCACAAATGTTGAGATTGAACGGATCTGTATGGGGTTTGCAGAGATGCAACATGCTCATATTGGATTGGGAGCACTGGGAGGGCAGCTGGCTTATTTGGGACAGCAAATCCTTCCCATTTAGAGACAGACAGGATGTTTGAAAACATATCACACAGCAGGTGGTTTCTGTTTGAGAACATATCACACAGCAGGTGGTTTCTGTTTGAGAACATATCACACAGCAGGTGGTTTCTGTTTGAAAACATATCACACAGCAGGTGGTTTCTGTTTGAGAACATATCACACAGCAGGTGGTTTCTGTTTGAAAACAGATCACACAGCAGGTGGTTTCTGTTTGAACACACATCACACAGCAGGTGGTTTCTGTTTGAAAACAGATCACACAGCAGGTGGTTTCCGTTTGAAAACATATCACACAGCAGGTGGTTTCTGTTTGAAAACAGATCACACAGCAGCTGGTTTCAGTTTGAAAACATATCACACAGCAGGTGGTTTCTGTTTGAAAACAGATCACACAGCAGCTGGTTTCAGTTTGAAAACATATCACACAGCAGGTGGTTTCTGTTTGAAAACATATCACACAGCAGGTGGTTTCAGTTTGAAAACAGATCACACAGCAGGTGGTTTCTGTTTGAAAACATATCACACAGCAGGTGGTTTCTGTTTGAAAACAGATCACACAGCAGGTGGTTTCTGTTTGAAAACATATCACACAGCAGCTGGTTTCTGTTTCAAAACAGATCACACAGCAGCTGGTTTCTGTTTCAAAACAGATCACACAGCAGGTGGTTTCTGTTTGAGAACATATCACACAGCAGCTGGTTTCTGTTTGAAAACATATCACACAGCAGGTGGTTTCTGTTTGAGAACATATCACACAGCAGCTGGTTTCTGTTTGAAAACATATCACACAGCAGCTGGTTTCTGTTTGAAAACATCACACAGCAGGTGGTTTCTGTTTGAAAACATATCACACAGCAGGTGGTTTCTGTTTGAAAATAGATCACACAGCAGCTGGTTTCTGTTTGAAAACATATCACACAGCAGGTGGTTTATGTTTGAAAACATATCACACAGCAGGTGGTTTCTGTTTGAAAACATATCACACAGCAGGTGGTTTCTGTTTGAAAACAGATCACACAGTAGGTGGTTTCTGTTGGAAAACATATCACACAGCAGGTGGTTTCTGTTTGAAAACATATCACACAGCAGGTGGTTTCTGTTTGAAAACATATCACATAGCAGGTGGTTTCTGTTTGAAAACATATCACACAGCAGCTGGTTTCTGTTTGAAAACATATCACACAGCAGGTGGTTTCTGTTTGGAAACACATCACACAGCAGGTGGTTTCTGTTTGAAAACAGATGACACAGCAGGTGGTTTCTGTTTGAAAACATATCACACAGCAGGTGGTTTCTGTTTGAAAACATATTACACAGCAGGTGGTTTCTGTTTGAAAACATATCGCTGCTGTCGTTCCAGGACCTCGAATCTCCAAAACAGAAACTTTTCAGGAAGTAAAAAAAACCTGTTTGCTCTTAAACTACTGAACCAAATGTCGTCAAAGTTGGCACATGTGTTAATTATAGTTAGTTTCCCGCTGAATGTGTCATTACTTTATAAATATCTGACCTGGATAAGCTCAAATGATGTTGTTTATATTATCAGTCCGACTTGGAAGCGCTTTCTCATGGCCAGTCAAGCGGGAGGCAGCCGCATCCTCATGCAGGAGCCCCCAAGCTCCAGGCCGCGGGCGCGCGCGCAGGAGCAGCAGGATTGCCCCTCGCCTCTCATGGCCGATTTGGGGCTTTCGCATGGGGTGAGAAATAGTCTGACATAACGTAACGTTAACGTTACTTTATTCTCGTCAGAAAGCACTCCGATTTGCATGTTAAAACAAGTTTGCAGCCTAGGAATAACT
>NC_139624.1:66679486-66699486 GCF_964638095.1 Poromitra crassiceps | reverse complement strand
CAAAAATATTTTTTCCAAGATTTAGCTACTACATCAACAAACTTCACAAGTAGCTTTAGCTAATCGCTCACTGCTAACGTGAGTTTCTGTTGCCAAATCTCGCGAGAGTGTGTTGCTGAGACAGAGGCAAGTCATGGACAAATTACATTTTCTCCTGATTTGTCTGTCTGAAAAATGCCATTTTAGTGTCAGAATCTTCAGAATATATGTGGCTTCGGCCGGATATGTAGTTTGACTATGGGGCGAAATAATCTGTCATAATCTGACATCACGTTCACTCCTTCCATTGCCTCCAATAGACTCAGAGACCTGCCGAAAGTCTCCTAAGTGGGCGTGCCCGTGAAAAACCATGGGCAAAACCCACGTGACAAAATTACAGGAAGTGAGTTGAAGTTTGGGGGTCTTGCTTTGATATCCCATCGTCTTTGATATCGGTCTCTTTCCAGAAATCATGACCCGGTTACTCCACAGAGCTTGTTGTGAGCAGTTTCATGTAGGAACTCTTTTTTTCCCCCCACGACCGAACTACAAACGCTAGCTGCTAGCTACTGCAGCTGCTGCAGATTTGAGCATCACAACCCGAGTGCCATCCAGTTCCATTGTATTTCCACGGCCAATCTCTGCAAAACTGGGCAACTCACACCAAAATGATGTAGATGGATAAATAGCACTACTGAGGAACATATATATATATATATTATTTTTTTGGGGGGGTGAACTGTCCCTTTAAGGCCCTAAAAACTGGAGACAAACAGGCAGTCAAGATGGAGCAGTAATGAGGAGGCGGGTGGGGGGGGCTGTTTCCATGCCGACGCTGAAAGAGGAGGGAGAGGTTGCTCTGAGCGGAGGTGGGGAGGATGAGTAATAACACAGCACGCACGCACGCACACACAGACACACACACACACACACACACACACACACACACACACACACACACACACACACACACACACACACACACACACACACACACACAACATTCTGGAGCCACTGACCTGAGCCGGGATGGAGTCAGCCACCTGAAGACGTAGAACACACCCAGCGTTAAGCCACACACACACACACACACACACACACACACACACACACACACATACACACACACACATGCACACACACGCATGCACGCACGCACGCACACACATACACAGGGCTGCAACTAACAATTATTTTCATTGTCGATTAATCTGTCGATTATTTTTCTGATTAATCGATTAGATGTTTGGTCTATAAAATGTCAAAAGATGATAATTTTTTTTTATCAGTTATCATAGAGGAGTAAAGAAACCAGAAAATCAGAGTTTTCGACAATTTCTTTGTTAAATAATTACTCAATCTGATTAATTGATTATCAAAATAGTCGGCGATTAATTCGATTTATTAATATAAATAGTTGAAAACTAATCAATTAATCGATGCAGCTCTACACACACACACACACACACACACACACACACCTGACACACTCATGACCGTTGCTAAAGTAACGTGTCTGCTTTCATTGTGATGATGATAATGGTGATGATTTTTATTATGATCACAGTCAGAGCATCTGAAATATCCATTTAACTGTTAATTCAACATGGTTACCACGGTTACCCTGGAGCCCCTTCTCTTTACTTAGTGTCTAAGTTTGTATTTGACCTCTGACAGCAGAAAATAGAAGGATTAAATTCCAACATACACCCAAACTTTAAAAAATTTGACATTGCGGGTTACACTGCAAAAAAGAAAAAGTGATTTTATCTTTATCATATCAAGCTTATTTCATGATATTTCTTTAGTTTAAATTCTCACCATGAGAGATAACCTTGCTGGTTTCAATAATTCATGTTGATATGACGACTTCTTTCAAGAAATCATCATGAAACAATGAAGAAATTATGCAAACAATAACTTTCTCAAGACAATTTCACTTTTACCAAGTATATAAGTACTGTAAGTAATGCCCTGAAACAACCTTCTCCACAAAGAAAGTCACATTTGTTGAAACCAGTAAACGCGCTGGCAGTGCAGTGAGATGATTTCACACACACAAAAATGCTACAAATTAAATTCCAAGTATGTCTGGCATAATAACTGGAGTGTTTTTGACTCCTCTGTCAGCCTCCACCTCCTGTCACCGCTGTAACCATAGCAACGCGACTCAGAGACCAGGCCTGGGCCGGCATTTAAGCCAGGGGCTAATAAAGAGGAGGTAAGTGGAGAGAGGAGGTAAGTGGCCACTTCAGCAAGCTTCAAGTGTCTGAATGACTGGCTTGAAATTGGACCACTCACCCACTCACACTCACACACACTTAGACACCCTAGTTCACAGAGAAGTTTTTTTAAGTTTTCTATTCACCTTGCTGCCTCTCCCCTGCGGTGGAGGGGTGAGCGGAAGAGTGGAATTATATATCACGACTCGATGAATATGTAAGATGCTTGACTTGCTGCAGCGGAAATGATGACACTGCTTTTGATTTGAGGGGTTTTGAACGACCGTAGACAAACCAGACCTGTGCTTACGGTCAGGTCAACATGTTTCCTATAGAGAGGGATGGGTTTAAGAGTAGAGTAGCTGAAAATAAAGGTGTGTGTATATATATATATATATATATATATATACACACATACATACACATACATATATATATATATATATATATATATATATATATATATATATATATATATATATATATTAGGGGTGTCACGATACACTAATTTCACGATACGATACGATACACGATATTGGGTTCACGATAACGATACGATACGATATTTTAACAATATTCTTTTTAACAAAAGTAAATAATTTTTATGTATTTATTTATCATTTATTTAACCATGTGAGTCCCGTTCAAATCGAAACCTCTTCTGTCATGGATGGTGGTCAATCCTCTTCCTCTCACTAACCCTGTTCTGTTCCCTGTTGTCTGTGGGCGTGTGTTTAGGCTGGTTGGCTGAGTGGAGGCGGGGTTACACCAGGTGTGGCCCATTACCTGGCAGGTCCGCCCATCTATTAGGCGGGCTATTTATACCCTCGGGTTCTGCAAGATGGCGTCCGGTTATTGTCTGGAAGTCCTGCCTGTCGTCCTGCTCGGTTTGGTTTGTACTTTGACCTGTCTACTTCTCCTGCTGTGTTTTGTGGCGATCGTTCGTATGACTGACGTCTCGCTCTCTCTCTCTCCTTGCCAGTCTGCCTGAGTCCTGCCGACCTGCCTCTCTCTGCCTGCTCCTCTCGATCTGCCTGGCCGCCCTTGTCCCACGGAAACCTGCCTCTCTCTGCCTGCCTCTCCCTGCCCGCCTTGCCGCCCTTGCTCTACGTTACGCACAGTTGTGCGCCCCGCCAAAGCGGACTGGACTGTTCCGTGCGATTTGAAAACGCACTCTCCATATTCTTTGTGTTCTACGTTTTGGCTTAATAGCCCTATTTACGTTTAAAGACTTTATTAAATACTCTCAGTTGGCATTAAGACTGTGTCCGTGTCTGGTTTCGGGTTTTCTGTGCTCACCGTGACAGAATAACCGGACCAACATGAACCCGGCCGACGCGGACGCGTTACGCCAAGCTCTCACCAACCAGGGCGCCCTCATCGGACAACACGATCTGGCATTACGTGAGGTATTGGACGGTATGAGAGACTTGAATGCTAATCTTACTAGCTTACGCGGGGAGATATGAGTGTCTAATAATCCTCCTGACCAAAATGAGGAGAACCGTGAAGCAGCTGAGAAGCAATCTGGAAGTGGCTTACCTGCTGGTAGTCATGAGTCCCGTGGTCCGATGCCGGAGCGCTATAGTGGGGATCTTGGTTCCTGTGGCTCGTTCCTGCTTCAATGTTCGCTGGTATTCGATCTCCAGCCTCGGGCTTATCCCACAGAACGGTCCAGAATTGCATTTTTGATCGGCAGCCTCAAGGGCAGAGCACTTGACTGGGCTCGGCCAGTATGGGAGATGCAGGCCAGGGTGTGCAACTCATACGAAGCATTTACAGAGGAGATGCGAAAGGTTTTTGACCATCCTGTTAAAGGAGGAGAAGCCTCCAAGCGGCTGCTGTCGATCCGCCAGGGTCTCCGAAGCGTGGCGGAGTACGCCATTGTGTTCCGCTCCCTCGCCGCGGAGAGCGAATGGAACAATGAGCCGCTCCAGCAAGTCTTCATGCGTGGTTTAAACGAGGAGCTGAAGGACGAGCTGGCTACCCGTGAGGAAGAGGACGACTTGGACTCTCTTATTACACTCGCTATTAGACTGGACAACCGTCTTCGTGAGCGCCGCAGAGAGAGAGCAGGTCGCTCGGCTTTCCCAACTCGCCGGTCTCCGACACGGTGTTTCCAAATTTTGCACCTCGGGTCAACACTTCCGGAGATGGCCGAGAATTTCCGAAGGGTTCCGAATCTGAGCCGATGCAAGTCGAGGGAGCTCGGGTCACTCCCGATGAGAGAAACCGCCGCAGGCGGGATAACTGTTGTTTTTATTGTGGCAAGACGGGCCATTATATTAATGATTGTGTTGTGCGTCCGGGAAAAGCCCAGGCCCCTCTGTAGCATGGAGGATACAGATGGGCCAGACCTCCTGCTCTTCCTCCTCCCGTCCTAGAACACAACTACAGGCGTCTGTCGTGTGGCAAGGTAAAACTCACTCATTCCCTGCCTTTATTGATTCAGGCTCAGATGAAAATTTTATGGATGTGTCTGTGGCGGAACAACTGAACATTTCTCTTGTGGATTTAGAGGTGCCTTTGAAGGTTAATGCCCTGAATGGTGATTATTTATTCACTCTCACCAAAAAGACTGTGCCGATAAAACTTCACCTGTCGGGGAATCATCAGGAAATCATCAGTTTTTTTGTGGGTTGTTCTCCTGGTACTCCTCTGTTACTGGGTTTCCCTTGGCTTGTGACACATAGCCCACACATTGACTGGGGAACGGGCATTATTCACAGCTGGAGCTCTTTTTGCCATGCACACTGTCTTAAATCCGCCTTGGTGTCTAATGCTGTCTGTCCGCCTTCTCCACTTCCAGCACCAGATCTGACATTGATTCCAGCTGAATATCACAACCTGGGTGAGGTGTTTAGTAAGCATCGAGCTCTCTCTCTTCCACCTCATCGGCCCTATGATTGTGCCATAGAGTTAAAACCTGGAGAGAGTCTGCCTGGTAGCCGCCTCTATAACATCTCCCGTCCAGAGCGGGAAGTTATGGAGGAGTATGTGCAAACTTCTATAGTGGCTGGACTGATTCGCCCCTCTTCTTCACCAGTTGGAGCAGGATTTTTTTTTGTGAAGAAGAAAGATGGCACCCTGCGGCCCTATATTGATTACCGGGGGTTAAATGACATAACCATCAGAAATCGTTACCCTCTGCCTCTCATCAGTTCGGCCGGGGATCCACTACATGGGGCAACCATCTTCACCAAGCTCGACCTGCGAAATGCTTATCATCTAGTACGCATTCGGGAGGGGGACGAATGGAAGACAGCATTCAATACCCCCAGTGGTCACTTTGAGTACCTCGTCATGCCTTTTGGACTCACCAACGCTCCTGCCGTTTTTCAAGCCATGGTTAATGATGTTCTACGTGACATGTTAAACAAGTTTGCTTTTGTCTACTTAGATGATATTCTGATCTTCTCCAAGTCGCTCCCTGACCACGTCCAGCATGTCCGCCAGGTATTGCAACGGCTCTTGGAGAACAAGCTGTTTGTCAAAGCTGAGAAATGTGAGTTCCATGTACCTTCCACGTCCTACCTGGGGTTCATTGTTGCTGAGGGGCAGATGAGTATGGACCCGGCCAAGGTGAGTGCGGTGGCGGAGTGGCCTGAACCCACCAACCGTAAACAACTTCAAAGGTTCCTGGGTTTCTCTAACTTCTATCGACGCTTTGTCCGGAACTACAGCCATGTGGCAGCACCTTTGACGGCACTAACATCTACTTCCTTCCAGTTTCGGTGGACTCCTGAAGCGGCTGCTGCTTTCAGGGACCTGAGGGAACGATTCACGTCGGCTCCTGTCCTGGTGCAGCTTGACACCTCTCGTCAGTTTGTGGTGGAGGTGGACGCATCTAACGTGGGAGTTGGTGCGGTCCTGTCACAAAGATCTGCTGTGGATGAGAAGTTGCACCCCTGTGCATATTTTTCTTACAAGTTGGAGTCCCATGAGAGAAACTATGACGTGGGAAACCGGGAGCTACTGGCAGTGGTTCTGGCTTTAGAGGAGTGGCGGCATTGGCTGGAGGGCGCCGAACAACCATTCGTGGTTTGGACTGACCATAAGAACTTGACGTATCTGAAAAGTGCCAAACGCTTGAATTCTCGTCAGGCCAGATGGGCGTTGTTCTTTAACCGTTTTGAGTTTATCTTGACTTTTCGACCAGGATCCAAGAATACGAAGGCCGATGCACTGTCTCGTCAGTATGCTGCAGAAGGGGAGGAGGCGCCAGTGGTGGAGACCATTCTACCTGCTACTTGTGTGGTTGGAGTTCAGCTGTATTGGAGGCTCAGCGGGCGCAGCCGGACCCTGGTACAGGTCCTCCTGGTTGCCTTTTTGTCCCAGACTCTGTGCGTTCCACGGTGCTCCAGTGGTGCCATGCCTCTCGACTCAGCTGTCACCCGGTTCGGAATCGCACCATTGAGCTGCTTCGGCGTCATTTCTGGTGGCCCACACTGGAGGTTGATGCCCGCAGTTATGTGGCCGCCTGTCCGGTCTGTGCACAACATAAGACTTCTAATCAGCCTAGCGCTGGTCTTCTGCGGCCCCTGCCGGTACCACGTCGTCCCTGGTCACACATTGCTGTGGATTTTGTCACTGGTCTGCCACCATCCAAGGGTAACACAGTCATTTTTACTATCATTGACCGTTTTTCTAAAGCTGCTCATTGTGTTGCTCTTCCCAAGCTTCCCTCTGCCGCAGAGACCGGGGAGATTCTGGTTCTTCAATGTTTCCGACTCCATGGTATTCCAGTTGACATTGTATCTGACCGGGGGCCACAGTTCACCTCAAAGGTATGGAAGGCCTTTTGCACCGCGCTCGGCGCGACAAGTAGCCTGTCTTCTGGTTTTCATCCGCAGACTAATAACCAAGTGGAGCGATGGAACCAGGAGTTGGAGACGACTCTACGATGTTTGGCGTCCGCTCAACCTTCTACCTGGGCAGCACAGCTTGTTTGGGCGGAGTACGCACACAATTCTGCGGTCAGCACAGCCACGGGTATGTCTCCTTTCCAATGTTCGTTGGGTTACCAGCCCCCATTGTTCCCTGAACAGGAAGAGGAGGTAGCAGTTCCATCAGTGCAGGCACACCTCCGACGCTGTCGCAGAGCATGGAGAACTGCCCGCTCAGCCCTGCTGCGAGCGTCCAGTCGCAACCGGCGACAGGCCAATCGTCGGCATGTTCCAGCCCCAGTATATCGTCCAGGACAGAAGGTTTGGCTTTCAACGGCTCATCTGCCTCTACGTACGGAGTCGCGTAAGCTCTCACCCAAGTTTATTGGACCTTTTGTGATCGAGAGGATTATTAATCCTGCGGTGGTCAGGCTGAAGTTGCCCCGGACCCTTCGTGTGCATCCAGCTTTTCATGTGTCTCATATTAAGCCTGTTGCCACCAGTGATTTGTCCACACCTGTCCCACCCCCCCCTCCTCCTAGGATGCTGGATGGTGGACCTGTATATACTGTCCACCGGCTCCTTGATGTCCGCCGCCGGGGTCGGGGATTGCAATACCTGGTGGACTGGGAGGGCTACGGCCCGGAGGAACGTTGCTGGGTCCCGCGGCGTAACATCTGCGACGCCGCCCTCATCCGAGTGTTTCATCTTCAGTACCCGGATAGGCCTGCTAGGGCGCCTGGAGGCGCCCGTAGAGGGAGGGGTACTGTCATGGATGGTGGTCAATCCTCTTCCTCTCACTAACCCTGTTCTGTTCCCTGTTGTCTGTGGGCGTGTGTTTAGGCTGGTTGGCTGAGTGGAGGCGGGGTTACACCAGGTGTGGCCCATTACCTGGCAGGTCCGCCCATCTATTAGGCGGGCTATTTATACCCTCGGGTTCTGCAAGATGGCGTCCGGTTATTGTCTGGAAGTCCTGCCTGTCGTCCTGCTCGGTTTGGTTTGTACTTTGACCTGTCTACTTCTCCTGCTGTGTTTTGTGGCGATCGTTCGTATGACTGACGTCTCGCTCTCTCTCTCTCCTTGCCAGTCTGCCTGAGTCCTGCCGACCTGCCTCTCTCTGCCTGCTCCTCTCGATCTGCCTGGCCGCCCTTGTCCCACGGAAACCTGCCTCTCTCTGCCTGCCTCTCCCTGCCCGCCTTGCCGCCCTTGCTCTACGTTACGCACAGTTGTGCGCCCCGCCAAAGCGGACTGGACTGTTCCGTGCGATTTGAAAACGCACTCTCCATATTCTTTGTGTTCTACGTTTTGGCTTAATAGCCCTATTTACGTTTAAAGACTTTATTAAATACTCTCAGTTGGCATTAAGACTGTGTCCGTGTCTGGTTTCGGGTTTTCTGTGCTCACCGTGACATCTTCTCAAGGGACCCCTGGGAAAATACTGGAAAAAT
Source organism: Poromitra crassiceps (assembly GCF_964638095.1). Classification (NCBI taxonomy): domain Eukaryota; kingdom Metazoa; phylum Chordata; class Actinopteri; order Beryciformes; family Melamphaidae; genus Poromitra; species Poromitra crassiceps. The sequence continues at coordinate 66,690,951 of NC_139624.1, read as the reverse complement.
AGACTTTCATTTGAAATACACAAAATACAAAAAAAATGCTGTTTTTGGAAATTGTTATTATAATAACTATAAAACAACATGGAAGATAATGCTTCTCTTGCAATAGAATGTGTCACACTGTCACAAACTAAATTTTTGTTGCATGGTGAAAGAAAAATAAAGTATACAATCTATTTCTTAAATAACTCATGCTCAATGGTCCCTAAACTTATGTAATCTTATGTACCCCTTGAGCTGTTTTGCCATGCCAGTAGTAGTCTACCCCCTCACTCATGCGTGTTGATTCTGCTAAATTTGTTCTATTATTATTCAGGAGCAAAAAATTTTTTTTTTTTTTTAACGATATAATTTTTTTCTGACGATACGCATATCGTGACGTTTCGATATCGCGATATATCGTGCGACGAAATATCGTGACACCCCTAATATATATACACCTTTATTGTCACTATTACTGTTTATCCACCTCCTTCACTCACTGAACATAATGTCTGCTGCAACCCAATTAATGGTCTGTGCGTAGCGCAACCAGAAATTCACTTGAAAAGCCAAGCAGCAAAGTGGAAGTGAGGTAAATTAACACTTTTAATTAATGTTTTGGTTTAATTTTTCATTTCCATTTTGGAGGAAACCACCCTTGGACTTCTTTTTTGCATCTTGTACAGAAGGGCAAATGCAGGTTGAGAAATTACTACTGTAATTCCTATAATATCGGACATTTATTTAGCTCAACTGCAGAGCATAGCAGGCCTTTATAGGAAGCAGGCTTATTTTTATTAGAGACAGGCCTTTATTTCTAATACCCTCTTTTTGATAAATATATTTGCTCATTTTAGTACGAAGCCTCGTCGTTTTGCATCTGCTTCTGTTGGGGTTTGTTAGGTAGCCATTTGTTACTGCAATGCATTACCAATAATTATGTTAATTGATGACGGCATGCTTCAGAGACTTCCGCTGGCTGAGCGGGCTAACTTCTCATTATGTTACTTCAAATGTAGCTACTGCCTTATCTTGTACATTACTACAAACTAAACTACTGCCCGCCGCTATTACAGGAAATACAGTAAGTTAATCTCGAGAATAAATGTTTTTGGTGTGGGGTTCCTATATGAAGGAAACCCCCAGGGGGCACGGGGAGAACATGCAAACTCCACACAGAAAGGCCCTTTTGACGACATTCCTTCAGCGCTCACAGCGTCCCAGGTGGGAATCGAACCCAGGACCTTCTAGCTGTGAGGCGACAGCGCTTACCACTGCGCCACCATGCCCCCCAAACTCAGGCGACTTTCAAGGTTAACGGCGGTTCTTTGGTCCCTCCACTCACCCAGCTCTTCTTCTTCTTCTTCTTGTCCTCGGCATCCTTGCCCAGGCTGCCCATGCTGGAGTGACTGGCCGCGCTGTTGATGCTGGACATGCTCTCTGAGGAGTGCTGCCGTCTGATCCGCAGGTCTGCAGACAGACAGACAGAGACAAAGCTCTCCTCAGTACCTCAGAAACATAATTCACTACCTGAGCTACACAGCGACCAGTGGGCCAGAACAGCCCAAGATCAGTGTATCTCTCCTGTTGTCCTGTTACAGCTAAGCTGGGATAAGCTAGGCTTGATTAAACAGTTTGAAAACAAAACAAGATAAACGCCAGGCACTGCGGATCAAATGTTCAGGTAGTTCAGTTCGGTTTTAGTTAAGTGTGGTTTAATTGAATTCAGTTTAACTTAGTTTAGTTCAGTGCAAGAAAAAGACCAGAGAGACACAATTAAAAGACAAGTAAAAATGATGAAGTGTGCTTCTTAAACACACCTTCGATTTTATTCACATTTTATTGTTTTCTTGTGTGAAGAGCAACATAATGCCTGTATGTTAATTCAGGATTCCTACACATTTTGCCTAATCAAATTCCATGATTTTTCAATGCACAATTGACACAACCATAGTTATAATTTTATTTCAATGCTCCAGGTCTTGATTTGGCTCGCTGCAATTATGAATTGGGACTTAAGTAAGGAGAGCCTTTGTTGTTTGGGTGACTCTCCTGTACCCTATACTACGAAGCTATCTTAACAGACCCGCGATCTGTCACTTTGATCTGGTTTGACTGAACAGGATCAAAGCTATCTAGTTTAACGATACTACGACGCTGGTTTTCTACTCGATAACTGAAGCTGGATTTATCTGGGATCTGCCTGTGCACGCGCACGTTTTTCGCTCGTGCACAGGCGCACGTCCACGCTAAAGAGGTGCGCTAGCCAATCTCATTATGAACAGCTGAGTTGATCCACGCCCACACCCATTTCCACACCCATTTCCTCGTTCAATGAAAGCGCAGTGTGATCAGAGTTTTTTAGTGGATATTTAATGTAGCCTATGTCACAATAGGAGCAGGATATAGTCTGCTGAAGGACTGCTAAAGCTGCCGCTTGTATTCACATCAGTCATTTGATTTACATCAGCGATTTCTGTCTCCTACAGCAGCTTTTTGCGAGTGTAAATGTAAATGTGTAATCAGTCAGTCTATAAATTTCCACAATCTGTAAGCCTATTTAGACCATAGATTTAGAAACGCATGCTCAATGAATAATGATCTCTATCACTCATTATGTGTGTGGTTGCACTGATCGAATAATTCATATATAAAATAATGCTAGCCTAATATAAAAGAGAAAACATTAGGGTTGTGCTACAACCCAGGTTTTACGAGTGAGAACGAGAGCTCTCACTAGTGCCTTAAACGCTGCAACGCAGCCCTATGGAAGACTGTTATTTTGCTCCAAAATTACTTTTCATTAAAACCTGACCACCCACCCGTAGGTGGCGTGGTACCCCCTGGGACTGACACGGATCCACGTGACTACGTCACGTCCTGCCAGCCCAGGGATAATCACTCTAATTTCTTCCAGCCCGCTGAGATCTGACGCACCCCGTGACGCATCGACACAGCAAGGCTGGGTAGTGAGAGCTCTCGTTCTCACTCGTAAAACCTGGGTTGTAGCACAACCCTAATGTTTTACTTCGTTTCGAACTCAAGCTCTCACTAGTGCCTCCATTCAACCGACCTTGCTGCCGGGAGCACCCCACAGGGCGACCCGAAAGGCACCGGTGAACCACGGCCATATGGCAACGTTTATGCCTAACCGTCTGACATATTAGAGTGGCAACGATACTACTTTCTCGCCACCGCCAGCACCGCGTGCGCGAACTGCGAACCGGACACGTCGAGACTGTAGTACCTGACAAAAATGTGATGAGAGGACCATGAGGCCGCGGCACACATGCCCTCCACCGACACACCACGCAACAACGCAGAGGATGTCGCAACACCTGGCGTAGAATGCGCCCTGATACCCTCTGGGGGAACCTTGCCCACGGCAGAGTATGCCAACGCGATCGCCTCCACTATCCAGTGTGATAAGCGATCCTTGGAAAGGGGTCCGCCCTGGGCCCTTTGCCCAAAGCAAACCAACAGCTGATCTGTAATGCGTAAAGAACGCGTCCTGGCCACATAGGCCGAGAGCGCCCTTACGGGGCACAGCATGAGCAAACGTCTCTCCTCACCCGTCTCTAACTGAACGGCGGGGGACAGAATGCTGATAAGTCTATGACCATAGACCTAAAGCTGACATTAATAATCTTAGGTTGGTAAGCCGGGTTAGGTCGCAACGTAACCCTGCGCCCATCATTACCACACAGGCCTGCTGCACCGAGAGGGCAATCAGGTCACCAACTCTCTTTCCTGACAACAAGGCCAGCAGCAGCGCGGTCTTTAAAGACAGAACCCTTAAATCGACGGAGTCCAAGGGCTCAAACGGATGACCCGTTAGCCCGTCCAGCACCGTAACCAGGTCCAATTTGGGGGAAAAAACGCACCGCGACGGCGGGCGCGGTTTACGCGCCCCCTTCATGAGGCGCAAGACCAAAGGGTACGCCCCCACGGGGCTCCCTTCAATTCCCCTATGGCAAGCAGAATCGCGGCTACGTACACCTTAAACGACTGCGGGGACTGACCCGCGTCAAGCAGGCTCTGAAGGAAACAGAGAACTGGTCGCACACTGCAGTTCACTGGATCCACGCCCTTACTTGCTGCATAGTGCATCCCACATTATCAGGCAAGCCCTGGGCTAGCAACTGGTCCGGTTCAGGAGCCAGACCGCTAGCTTCCACCTGCCTGGGGAGGGGTGGAACACCTCCCCCTCCGCCTGGGATAGGAGATCGGCCCGTACCGGCAATGCCCAGGGCGGATCTTGCGCCAGGGAGACCAGGTCCGCAAACCATGTCTGCCTGTGCCAAACAGACTAAAACGAGCCGGAGGCGCTGTTCCCTCACCCTGTCCAACACCTGACGGATCAGGGGGGGTCGGGGGAAACGCATAGAGCCCCTCCCTCGGCCATGCGTGCGCTTTTAGCGTGTCATGACCTAACGGGGGCTGTCCTCCTGGATCGAGAACCACAGTGGGCAGTGTGTCGCACGCCGCGATGCGAGAGATCGACGCAGGCGCGACCAACCCTGGCCCAAACCTGTTCCATCACCCGAGGGTGGAGGCACCACTCCGTATAACGGGGATTGCCTCGAGACAGCAGGCCGGTCGTAACTCCGCCGTCCCGGCAGATAGACCGCTGACACTGAAAGGAGACGGGGATACACCCACAGGTGAATCCCCGCTATGGTTCAGCGCCCCCAACCGCACACCGCCCTGGTTGTTCAGGTGGGCGATCGCTGCCCTATTGTCTGAGCGAATCAGCACATGGTGCCCATGTGTGAGCCGCTGGAAGTGTTACCTCCGCAGGCCGGGGGGACTGCGGAGGCAACGTTCTCTTTCGAGTCTGGCCGCACGCGGACTTGTCCGGCAGTGCGGTCCCAAAGAGAGCTCCCAACCAACAATGGGCCCACGCGCCATTGATGGTGGGCTTGTCCTGAGGCAGAGCCCGGCGAATCGCCTTCAGCTCTAGCACGTTTATGTGGCGAAGCTCCTGAGCCTCCCACCGGCCGTTCGCCGAAAAATGCCCGCAAATCGCACCCCCTCCCCAGAGGGAGGCGTCTGTGCGAATCACCATCCTGAGCGGGACAGGGCCCCACCGAGTACCTCTCGAGAGGTAACGGGGGTCCGCCCATATAGCCAGCGCCTGCCAGGCCTGACCTGTCAGAGGAACCCTGCGATGACGGTCCCCGGCCGAGTCCAGGCGAAGCATGAGAACCATATTTGGACCACGAGAGCGTGTGTAGCCTCCCTAGCGGGCGCACATGCAGTGCTGAGGCCATCAGGCCCAACATCACTGTGCACTGATGCACTGACACCGAGGGCACAGACCTAACGTCCTTGGCTTGCTGTCCGAACCGTGCGAGCCTGTCGCTCTGGCGAAAGGCTCGCAGGAAGTATAGCTCAAGCCCCAGGAAGGTCGCCGCCTGCGCTGGGACGAGGCAACTCTTCTGCCAGGTCACCAAAAACCCTAAGGTTTGCCGGTGATCGGTCACCACCTTGGTATGTTCCGCGGCACGGACCCTCGAGTCGGCCGCTAAGAGAACGTCGTCGAGATATAGGAAGACGCGGATCCCCCTCGCGAGGAGGGGAGCCACGGCTGCCTCCACGCACACCGTGAGGGTTCGCGGGCTCAAAGACATGCCGAATGGCAAGCCACAGAACTCGTAAGCCTTCCCCAGGAAGGAGAACCTCAGGTATTTCCTGTGTCTCCTGACCATGTGGACATGGAAGAACGCACCTTCCAGATCCCTGGAAGTAAGAAATCCCCCTGTCTCAACTTGAACAGGCGGGGAAGAGAGCATTCGGGACGGGACTTCCTCAGCGTCTTGTTGAGACGCCGAAGGTCCAAATTTGGACGCATGGAGCCGTCCATGGCCTCCTCCTCCACGGCCAGATCGGGGGTCCCGTCGAACGTGGGTGGGCAAACTGTAGCGCGTATCCCCTCTGGAGGGTGCGCCGTAATGGGGACGGGGAACATAGATGCTCCCAGGCATCGAGCCTGTTGGACAAGATGGTCTCTTGTGGCCAAAGGAGCGGAACCCGTTTTTTTCTACCACTCGGATCATACTCTCTTCCTCAATGTCCCCATAGGAGACAGTGAACGGTCATCAAAAGCAGAGAGCATATGAACTGAATCAAGTCTCTCTGCCCGATTCGCGCTCAGAAAAGAGTATCACCATCTCATCATCGTGGATAGCGAGACTGAACATTTTAGAAACACATTTCTCAAGTTAGAAACTATAGAAATGATCCCTGAAAGTATAGTCATGAGCATATTGCTGGGCACCGGGACCTTTCGATCCGGTGCCCTGATGGGACGTGAGAGGCTACGCCCCCCCCCCCCTCCGCCGCATGGACAGTTCCGTAGAAGCTGTGCATGCTGGGGGAGAACTTCTTACGCAAGCTCCGCCTACTGACGCGCTGTTGTATCGAAGTAACCCCCCCCCCCCCTGCCGTGCGCCTTTCGCAGGCTGGGGGGACTGCGGAGGTAACGTTCTCTCTCGAGACGCACGTGGACTTGTCCGACAGTGCGGCCCCCAGGCGAGCTCCCGACCAGCAATGAGCCGTTGGTGCCATTGATGGTGGGCTGTCCTAGGAGCCTCTAGCCGAGGCCAGGCCGTAGCCATGGACCAATGCGAGCCTTGATGCTGGGTATGAGACCCTGGGCGAGCTCCTGACCGAACTCGGGCCTTGGGCACCGAGGACGGTGGGTCTAAAGCTACAAGCCGCAGGCTGGAACTAAGCCCCGCCTTGGTGCGCCAACCGGTGGGCTTGACCTGGGCGCTGCCAACCGAGGCCAGGCCGTGGCCATGGACCAAGGTGCGCTGTGCCCCCAGCCAGGCTCCCTGCACTTGCAGGGGGCGCCCCAACAAGGGAGTGCAACCCATGGAGAGCTCCCAACCACCCCAGGCCTTGGGCACCAAGGGCGGTGGGCTTGTCCTTAGAGCTACAAGCCGAAGGCTGGCACTGAGCCCAGAGCTTGGCGAGCTGTAAGCCCTGCTGGACGCGTAGCGCCAGCAAGGAGCAGTATGTCTATTGTAGCGGAGGTATCTCGCGCCCAATGTACTTAGCACACAGATACTAACTGCACGGGTGCACGCCAGCTATCTGCAAAATGCTATCGTTCTGTGCTAAACAGTACTAAATATTGCTATCTGCACCTATGCAAGGCAAGCTAGCTTTAACACTTCTTTGAGAGCGGACCTTGGTCAGCTCTCAAGAGCTTAGCTGCGGACAAGACCGAGGGTTCAAGGCGCCTGTGCAGCGTGCTCGTGCCCAAGGCCGAACACGCACTTAACGTGCCGATTCATACTCGGCCAAGTAGTTTTACACATGGCCCATCCCCTCCCTGACCTTCCCTGCTCAGTAGCAAGAGGAAGCAGGAAGCTAACCACTAATAGCAAGCTCCCGCAGGGCGCACCCTATTAGCGGGAGTACTGCTTAAGCAAGCTAGCAAGAAGCACAGGCTAGACAGTAAGCAACCCGGAGGCTAGCGAACGTGCGCGTGCAATGGTAACGTAAGTGGCAATAGCCCATCCCGAAGGGGGGGCACCAATACCCACAACCTGTTAACCCGAGAGCACAGACGTGGAAGCCACTAGCTAAGCTAGCATAAGCACTGAGAGACAAGCGTGCGCTAACACAAGCCTGCGCACAGGCCGGTGCAGCGCGTCTCTACCCTGAGTAACACGGGGAAGCAAGCGTGACCGCAAGCAAAGGCCAGCGGCCCGCGAAGCTAGTCAATCTCAGAAGAAACTCCTCAGAGGGAGTTGCAATCTAGTAGATGCTAATTGCACGAGGCAATCTCCTGCCCTTAGGCATGCACACATCAAATTAATTGTGCCGGTCGTAACCGGCCAGCGTAGCCTCACAGCTAATACAGCACCTAGCTGTTCCCCCCTCTCTCTGCTAACAGGAAAACGGGGTTAACGTGCAAGCTAAGCCTGCACCGGTAAGAGCTGGAGTGCTACACATCGCTAGATACTGGCTGCACGGGAGCAAGCTAGCTAACTAGCTAACTGAAGAGCATGGCTACTAGCTACTACTCTCGCTTAAGGCGCGCCCTACACAGAGGTAGCTGGCGCGAAGTACTTAGCACACAGACACTAACTGCACGTGTACTAACTAAAACCGGGTGCGTTACCCTGTCTGGGGACGCAGCCAGATAGCTGGAGTGCTACAAGGTAGTCCAAGCTAGCTGCACTGAGCAAACTAGCTAACTATCTAACGCGCGCGCTCTAAAGCCGGCGTTCCTAAAGTACCTAGCAACAGAAGCAACCGCACGGATGCAGCTAGCTATCTGTGACAACTGTGCTATTTAGCCTGTTGTTCTAGTGCTAACGGTACAAGCTATTCTGCATGTATGCAAACCTAGCTAGAGTTATGAGTGCAGACCTGAGTCATGCGCTCAAGCCTAACAACGTTACCCCGCCGGGGAAACGTTTCACATCAGCTGCACGGCGGCAGCTAAACAACAGTTAAGTAAGGAAGATACTCTTAGCTTTGATGACTTGTTCCGACGCCGCAGGGTGAAGGGTACAGGGTCGGGTCCCCGAAGCCTGCTTTATCCCGTCCACGCGACCCTCTTGAGGTGGGCAAATGAGACGGAACGAGCCTAGTATCTAAGCTATGTAAAAAGAGCTAACTCCTAGTTAACCGTGGAGCTTTCAGAAAACACGTCTTATCAGCGGCTGGAAGAAAGCGTAAGTGATTATCCCTGGGCTGGCAGGACGTGACGTAGTCACGTGGATCCGTGTCAGTCCCAGGGGGTACCACGCCACCTACGGGTGGGTGGTCAGGTTTTAAGGAAAAGTAATTTTGGAGCAAAATAACAGTCTTCCATAGGGCTGCGTTGCAGCGTTTAAGGCACTAGTGAGAGCTTGAGTTTGAAACGAAGTAAAACTGCTGAAGTGAATTGAGACGATGCGGGCATAGTTTTCATTGATAAAAACTAGCCTATTTTTGCTCATATATTGGCATACAGCCTACAGGACACAGTTCCAGCTGAAACATGCAAGAGTAGCCTGCATATTTAGTATTGGGGCTATCCCATATTTATCCCATATCTATATTATATGTATAGGCTTTTCTGGCATGTAGGAGAATATCACCCTCACTCCATTTGAAGCTCCGTTTATGCTATGCGCTGCGGTGATTAATAGTGATCATATTTCTCCACGCATCGTTGAGCTGTTAAGACATAAAGTGGTAAGTAGGCTTAATTTAATTATGTAGCCTACAGAGCCACAAATGTTTTTCTTGTTCTATTCTCAGTTGACTGCAATCTATTTTTCATATGGCGATCTTATATGAATGGTGAGTGACTCCAGAAAGCCGATTATATGGGTCTGTCATGGATTTTGATCTTATCCTCTGAAGCTAGCCTGGTCGGGACCAGGTGAGCAGCTATGTGGGCAGCTATGTGGGCAAACTAGTAGGGAAGTTAGAGGAAAGGGGGATTGGGCTAGCCTGACATCACCAGACCAATTCACACAACGCGAGAGTCTGGAACCTCTCAGTTTAATTTCGATCTCCAGGGGGCGTTATCAATAGGTACAGACCAAAATGCCTCTGGACACAATTGGATAGACCTACAACCAATCAGAGCAACAGAACATGTGATGTAGCTCACATTTGAACAGTGCTTTGAACCGTATCAAACCCGCCCCATATTAAATAAACGGTTGTGATTGGCCAGACCCTTTTCAGGTGGGGTGGAGTCTGTCTGGATTGGACGAGGCCCAGACGCATCTGCCAGAGCAAATAAAACATGAGTTTGCAGATTCGTCAGGTTCCTAAGCTAGGATTGGGCTGCTAGAAAAGGTAATTTCACAAAATTCAGGATGCATCTTCAAGTCAAGTCAAGTCAAGTTTATTTGTATAGCCCTAATTCACAAGCATGTCCCAGAGGGCTTCACAGAGAATATGTCTAGCTAATTCTAGCTGACATAACAGTAGCAAATTACAGAATAAAGATAACACATTGAACAATTGATATAGAAATATAGGATAGAGCAGGAGAAGGGAGGAGAGCAGGGGGAATGTGAGAGAGTGATGGGGTGGGGAGGGAATGGGAAATGTTGCACAGTATAGGAGGTGGGGAAGGAGCAGGGGAAGGGGGAAAGAGGAGAGAGCAGAAGAGGGGAGGGGGGAGGGAGAGCGAGGGGATGTGGGGGAGAAGAGAGCAGGGAGAGGGAGGAGGTGGGGAGATAATGGGAAATGTGGGGGAGGAGAGAACGGAGAAGGAGAGGTGGGGAAAGTAGCAGGGGAAGGGGGAAAGAAAGAGAATGGGTGCCATGCTTTAAAATGGAATGGATGCCATGCTTTAGAAAAGTGGAGGGGGGGGGTTCAGGAATGGGAGGAGGTGGGGGGGAGAGCAGGGGGAGTATGAGAGACTATATGGAGAGAACAGGGAAAGGAGGGCTAGCTGACACAACAGTAACAAATTACAATAGTAATAATAACACATCGAACAATCATATGATAGAAAAATATAGACACACATTTTGCAAACGGACATATGTCGATTTCTTAGCAACCAAACTGTGCTTAACACATTCACTGCCAGACGTTTTTTTTTTACTGTAGTTAGCTTCTGCCAGAGGGTTTTTTTGAGGATTCTGGCTCATCTTTCAAGACCCGAGGATTCTTTTCTGCTAAGATTTTGTGAACACACAATATCTCAAAAGAACTAATAGAATGTGTGCTTTCTCTGTCTAAAAGAGTTAGTTTGTAGAGTTAGTAGTTATGTAAGCATTAGCAGTTGAATACAGCATGGTTTCAGCGTCAGAAAAATTATTCAGAGATAAACGGCTTTTTGTGAAATTCGATAGAACAGTCACTTTAACCATTCATTTTTGGCATCAGTAAGAGTCAGACATCTAAACAATAGTTTTGAACAGTAATTTCCTCCATAACAGCAGGAAACCCCCCTCTGCTTCCAACTCCTCCCTCCGTGTGTGTTCTCCTCCTGCCTCCCTGGCTCTCCAGCGGGCGTGTCACAACGAAGTTGCTGCTGCCTGGCTGCTGCCTGTTTGAGCGGCCGCTGTTTGAGGAAGTCTGGGTGGACTCGCTCGTTTCGTGGAGTTTTGGTTGAGAGCTTTGATGCGATTCTGGTCATATTTATGCTGCGTGTTTCAAAGTGTGCATCCAATCTATTCTTGGAACCCCCCACCGTTGCCACCGCTGTGCATCAGCGCGAAAGTGAAAGCGTTTTCGCCATCAATTTTACAGTATGAGAACGGCTTCGTCGCGCTTTTCCCTCCAGTTTTGGGTCGCCTCTTTCTACTGTGGAGAGACATGTCGACACTCAGTGGGTCGGTAAAATAGATTATACACATTCAATACCTCCAATTCTGGTGTAGGAGACGTAAAAGGGTTAGATCAACGTCCCACCGTCAAAAAAAAAAAATCGATTCTGAGAACGTGTTAACACGTCCTTGGCAGTCAACAGCTGGATTCTGAAAACGTGTTAACACGTCCTTGGCAGTGAA